>NW_010513806.1:0-45765 GCF_000687285.1 Phaethon lepturus
CTGTGGCCTTTGGTACGGGCACCAAAGGCACCGCAGGACAGAGAGCGCAAAAACGGGACGGGAAGATGGAAATCGGATGGGGGGCCATCGCCCGCATACTCCCCACCCCCTACCAGCGGCTCCCCTGCAGCCTTCAACTCCCCCCGGAGCTCTGTAGCAGCAGAGGTGCCCACGCGGCGTCACAACACACCCACGCCACCCGTGGCACTCACCACCCGAAGTCTGTCCGACACCTGCCCGCCGGCCCGGCACAGCGGGCCAGGACCCGGCTCCCTGGCGAGGAAGGAGGTGCCGTAAGACCAGCCCTGCGCTGGGAGGGCAACCAGAGGTGCAGAGGCTCTTGCCCCAGGTCACCCAGGCAGGCGGCCGGCCAGAGCACACTCGGTGGGATGCAGGCCGCTCGTACGGCACGAACTGCTCCTGGTGCAATGGGAGGAATTGTCACCTTGGATCTCTTGTGGGGACAGAGCCAGGTGTGTCTTCACAGAAGGGGGCTCACTGGACTTCAGTTCTGGGGACAACCGTATCAAAAACACAGAAACCCTGAAGAATGTCGTGGAACCATGTAAGATAAGGCTGAAAGAAATCTTGAGACATCATTCCCCTGAGAAGGACAAGAGCAACTTTATCAAGAAGGAGAAGGAAAGATTAAAACTTCAATACATACAAACTGGATAAATGAAGGATGATCAAGTTTGAGAGGAAGAAGGTAAGATAATGCTATATAGGTATTCCAGGCATAAGCAACCTAGAGGAAAAAAAATCCTATTAATGCTGAGCATGGGGATTCAAGAAAGAGCAGTGGAAAGAAAATATGAAAGATAAATGCTAGGCTGTTAAACAAGGAGACTTCTGACACAGTGAAATGTCTAAAGGGTATGAGATAATATCCCAAGTGAATGTGTTGCAGGACACATTACCCGACTTTTTGAAAAAGCTGAGCTTTTTCATGCAGGAAGAATGGTCAGCTCTTTAGGGCATACCCACCGTGCTGCCTCCATCTCTAGTGTTTTAGTTCCTCATCTGCAATATGCAGATGGCCATATTTCCTTTCTTTTCCTTTTGGTGTGAGCGCCTTACACTGCCAGATTTTCACTGAATGTTTTTTGTCTTTTGAAATAATTGCATCTTCGCTGGAGCTGTCATGCTACCGGGGTACAAGTACCAACTTCATAAAACGCAGCTTGGACTCCAAACAGCAACTCTGCTCATTAGTCTATCCTCCCCATTTCAAAGGAGGGTTAGATTCTGGAGGCAGGCAGTTAAGTGCTCACATCAGATTCTTTGAGACCTCAAAACCATCATATTTTTTTTTTTTAATCCTCTTGCTGGACGTTAGTATTTCCTTTGTAGGAAGGTGTCATTCCACATAGGCTAGTTGTTCAGCTGATTCTGGCACTCGAGCATTCGTGTGTTGCCATCCGCCTTCCTTGGCTTGTCAGCTCTCGGGAAAGTGATACCAAACCCAGCAGTGTCAGACACAGCAGTAGCAGTGGCATGACGCTGTACCGAGTGATGTCTGATACCTCTGTACTTGTCAGCACGAGAAGCAAGATAGTGCACCATCATTTCTGAGCCCAAAATGTGACTGATTGTGTAACGTGTGCAATCTGTTCTGAACAGGTTTTGAATACTGCTTGTTTAATTTGCATGTACTTATGCACAAGGGCATCCCTGAGTAATTAAAAATATATAGCCTCTCTGTGTTTGATGTTCTGTCACTGGCGGAGTCTGAGCCAACACAGAAATCACAAGTTAAAAAGCAAATGTATTGCCAAAGCTGTCCTTAGTTGAGAAAGCTGATTTAAACAAGGAAGTAAACATAAAAAACATCTTAGTTTTCAGATGCCATATTAGTAAGCAGTGGGGAAGAAGGAAATCGATCTTTGCCAAGTGAAGAGAGAGAACAGTGACAGAAAAATCATTTTAATTTCCACCTTGTAAGCTGATATTAAATTAAACAGGAATACTAATACATGTAGCTGTTAGTTTTCTCTTTCTCAGTTCCCTTTGAAAACGTGCTGCAGCAAATACACATTTTTGCAAGGAAGAACGTGCACAAAAGATGGGTGAAAAGACCCTCGGTCACAAGCAGCTTTAAATGCCCAAATTAAATCCCATGCTCATGTACCGAATGCTTATGCGACGTAGATGGCACAAGGAGACAGGGCTGTTTCTTGTTAAGTTCACGGGCAGCCTTAGCCAATATGAAATTATCACCGCTCCCCGTCGGCTCTCCGGTCCTCCTGCTAGGGTGGCTATTCAGACCAGCTAGAACCTACTGGAAAGACCCAGTCGGTTTATATTCCCAGGCTCGGTCAGTTTATGTCACTGCAGATTCCACTAACGGGGGCAGATCCTGCCAACACGCAGCACATCCCGGGGCTGGGAGGGGACCCGAAGCCACCGAATCCCCGGGAGTGGGCTGCGGTGTTTGGGAAGGGAACGACCCGTGGTCTGTGGTGGTGGATAAGGCTTGTGCCGACGGAGTTGGCTGCTTGGAGGAGTCGTAACTACTAATCCTCTCTCACTGTAAACCTGAGAGCAGCAGCAGCGCAAACCCAACGTATGACCCTCTTGCAGTGAGGACAGGGGCAGACCGGGCAGAAGAATGATGAGTTCAGGTTGAAATAAATAACATGTTTTAATTCCTTTACCAGTAAAAACATCCAGCCAGTCCAATCCCTTTCTTTTTCAGGGCAGTGGCTTTTGCCTTGTAACTTCAGGGGTGTCAGTGAAAAGCTTGTGATTTACACTGATGTTGGCTGGAGGCAATTCCGGGCCGGAAAGTCAAACACAGACTGATCATTTCTAAACATAATCTTTCATTGCATGTCCAGTTTTCAACGCTTTCATGGGAATTTTAGGTGCAAAAATGTAAGGAGGACTATTCTGGCTTATTAGAATGATTCTGAGAGTCACAGAACAATTCCTTGGAGAAGGAGTGTCAGAACCACGTCTAAGATGCCCCGTGAATGCATATGGCCAACTGTTCCTGGAATGCGTCTGCACTAAAAAGGGCCATACACGTTAGAAACACTAAAGGCAATTGTCAACAAGCGAGCATTAGTATGGCAGTTTGTTTGGCATTGCTGCACGGTGCTCAATGCATATTAATTTTTCCCAACTCTTCGTCTATTGTCTTAAAAATAGATATATTCAGTATTTTTTGCTGTAGACGTTTTATCACCTATTTCAAAAAACCCAGAATTTTACCTGATTACAAGAAAGTACAATGCAATTAGTGAAAATGGAAGTCTAATCTAATACAAAAGTACTTGACTAGTCATGGGAAAATACGTTGTTTAAGGGACTGATGATGTATTTCAGAGCATTCCACCTCTAGAGTATCTTTCAAATAATTTTCAATCCAGAAGTGACCACGTGCTGATGGAACGACTGCCTGGCAGCAGACTTTGTAGCTTTAGTAATTTTCTGAGCGGATGTATGTCTATATCATAAAAGCACTGATGCAAGTGGCACTAATTAGATTGGACAAATCCATAGATTACATGTCAGGCCTCAAAGACTGCTTTTCAGGCCAAAATGTGCTGCTGCCGAGACAGTATCTCTTCTGTGAGTTAGAAGAGCATTATCAGTCATCTCACGTTTCACAATGATGGGCACAGCATAAAAGCCTGGGCAGACATGAACACACGGCATGAAGAGCCATCACACAAACAAAACAGATCTCCCTCTCAAAAGAGGGAGCCAGAAATCAAGCTCTGAGTTATCAGTGATGTTAATTAATGGACCTCCCTCTGGTCAGCTATTTGGATGACCCAAAGTCATGAGAAAACTCATAAGAGCTCATAATCCACCTGCATTATTCAGAAGATGCAGTTTAATGTAAGGGAGTGGAAAACTTTCCAGTTTGGAAGGATTCACAGCAAGGAGAGGTATCGAGTGACAGTCATTTATGGGGGGCGGGAAGCTTACTGGCCTCAGTAAAGAACAGATTAAATGGGTCCTCAGCACAACACAGCTTTGAAAAAAGATGTTCTTTATGGAATACACGAGAGTAGAAATGCGGGAGGGAGACAGGAGTTACATGTTGTCATGCTGCATCATGTCAGTAATACCCTCCTGGGGTACTGGAGTTCCACTTTCCAGGTTAGTGTTTGGGGGAGAAAAAGACAAGAAAAAAACAACTAAAACAAATCAAGGCTGTAAGAATGGATCTTTATCAAGTCAAAGCCTCAAATCAGGACAGAAAATCAGGCGGCTCTACTTTCCCAGACTCTCCTGAAGCTGCGGACACAAGCCCTCCCACCTATCCATGGGAGATGACAGAAGAGGATGGCCAATTCTGTTTGCCTTTGGGTTTTCTCAGAAGCCCACTGGGCATCTTGCAGGGCTTACGGCACAGGCAGTTACATTTGGGGCGGTGTTTGTGCTATTCCCTCACACATTTATTGCTGGGTCTGCCCTTGTGCTGCTCCTGATCCAAACCTGACACCCCATCCCAGAAAAAGAGGGAAGTTGGTTCACATGGCGGTGCGGGAATTAACGTGGCCTGGCCATAGGGACCGTGTTCGCTCTTTTCCCCAGGCTGAATTTCATCCCGTACCTAGCTAAGGCTGTGGTTGATGCCAGCTGGATTTATTCCTGATGTCATTGTCCGCCGGAGCAGCTCGTGGCGTTACTAACAGACCACGAGAGCAAGTTATATGGCCCTGTGGTTACACAGCGGGGTTGAGGCTCTGGAAAAGTTCAGTCCCACTCCTGCCTGTAGCACTGATTCGCTATCCAAGTTTGGGTGATTTACTTAGTTCTTGTGTCCAGGAGGAGTAGAAAGTGGATACAATTGCATTGCTGTATTGTTGTGAATGTAACTGCTAAATACTGCGTATTCTTGAATTTCAGCCATTTTCAGTTAGCTGAACAGTTAGCTCCAATAGCTACCTGTTATTGGAGCTCAGGGAGGAGGACGTGTGGTTTGACAGATATGCTTCCCTGACGGGAAAAGTCAAGCTGTTTAGAGAATGACGGTAGTCTTCAAATTGCCACTTGCGCAAACCCCAGCTGCACTTTTGTTCTTCAATTTTATCTACAGGAATTTGAAAACATGGAATAAACTCAGCACGCGAGTTAAGGAAAAGGAGGGGCAAAGGAGATATCTCTGACCTAATTGACCATGAGTGCTTCTGATACTTGTCTTTCATATCTGAGGACAGAGGAGAGCTTATGTTAGGCACATGTCCATCTGAAGAGGTAGTGTCCTGGTTTTGGCTGGGACAGAGTTAATTTTCTTCCTGGTAGCTGGTACAGCGCTGTGTTTTGGACTTAGTATGAGAGTAATGTTGATAACGCGCTGATGTTTTAGTTGTTGCTAAGTAGTTGTGGTGCTTGTACCCAGTCAAGGACTTTTCAGCTCCCCACGCTCTGCCAGCGGGGAGGTGCACAGGGAGCTGGGAGGGGGCACGGCCAGGACAGCTGGCCCAGGCTGGCCACAGGGACATTCCCCTCCGTGTAACCTCATGCCCAGTATATAAACTTGCAGGGGAGTTGGCCGAGGGGTGGTGACCGCAGCTCGGGAACTGGCTGGGCATCGGTCAGCAGGTGGTAAGCGATTGTATTGTGCATCACTTGTTTTGTATATTCTTTTATCATTATTATTATTATTCCCTTCCTTTTCTGTCCTATTAAACTGTCTTTATCTCAACCCACGAGTTTGTTGGGTTTTTCCCGATTTCTTTCCCCCATCCCGTTGGGTGGGGAGGAGAGTGAGCAAGCGGCTGCGTGATGCTTAGTTAGGTAGTTAAGATGGCTCAGTTATGTTTCCATCAGATTTCCAAAGAGAATTTTTTCATGCCTTCTCCTTCCTGCATGGTACAATGGTGGAGAAGTCTATAAATAAAGATTTTTCTGTTTGGCTCTTTTCAGATATGCTGACCAGTCTTTTGTCCTTCAGCGCAGGAAGAGAGAACTAAGTCAGTTAATTGTACCTCACCCTTCCCTTCCCTTCCCTTCCCTTCCCTTCCCTTCCTTTCCCTTCCCTTTTTCTCTTTCAAGCCTTTTTTCTTTGATTTATGAATGAAATTTCTGCCTTGCCTTTGTGGTCAGCCATGCCAGCTATCTAAAGGTCTCTTGAGAAAGAGACTCTTTTCAGGAGTTAGTAATCATGTGCAAAGAACTTTGGTCATAAATACTTCAGGGATGTTGTCAAGAATAAGATGCACCCCCTTCTTTCCTTCCCTTCCCTTCCAGGTTAAGTCATCCTACACAAGCATTCTACCAATACCTTGGGTTATGGATTTTTTTACTTGCACTGAAGCATAAACTGTCCTTTTATACCACGCATTTGGAATGGAAAATCCCTACTGGGAACCAAAACCAGAGGCAGGCTGTTTGCAAAACACCTAGGAATTGCCCGACATCATGCCAAGGAGTTCGGTGGAAGAGCTGGGGGGGTCTTTAAAGTACGCCTTTAAAGAACTAATTATGAGGTAAAGATTTGGATATTGGACATCAAAATAGAATCCATTCAACTTAAAATCATTTTCTCTAGCCATCGGCCACACAACAGGACTTCAGGGCTAATAGCCCTGCTCACCCATGCCACTAGAGAAACAGTTTTGCTGTGGTGGAGATTGGCTCCAGCAACTGAGCTGTCATTTAAAGAGCAGAAAGATGGCCTGAAAAAAAATGATAGCTCATGTGCTATCAATGTGGAAGAGATCGATACGAGCAACAGAAGCTCTATTGTGGGTCTCTTTAAAAGATGGAGAGAGATGTATTCTGCAGGGAGTGAACTAGTTTTGTCTTCTGTCTCTTGCAAATGGTAAAGAGTGTTTAGATGTGGTCACTGTTAAACGCTGTTACCCTTTAATTGCCCTCATATTTTCTTCTACAAAGTTCTTCATTTTGCAGGAGTCACACATTTATGTTTGACTCGCTCCTCTGTTTCTATGCAATAAAAAGTCAAACTGGCTGGCTAAGAGAAATGAATCCCAAGCTCACTCAGGGAGCAGGTAGGTGCCTCTGGTTTTGCTGGGTGCTGGCGATACGTCATACTTTACACGTACTATCTGTGTGGCAGATCCGTGTTGGTGTTCCCTCATCAGGGCTCCCGTTCCTTTGAGCGTTTTGCGAACAGATAGCTGAAGGCAGTCTGTGTTTGAAGTACAGACGGGGGAACGCTGAAATGCGTGTGTAACAAACAAGGTACTGGGGAAGGTGGGTCAGGGCTGGTCATGACAGAACATGATTCTGTGATAAATAGGAGACTGCATTTATTCAGAGCAAATAAAAGTTTGGTTTTAAGAAGTATAAGGAATTCAGCTAATGGAATTTATTCCTACGTAATTAGTAGTAGAAGTTTCTAACACCCTATAACCTCATGTGAGACTAGGAGAAAATTTTTTTTTGATATATAGAAGCCCTTTAGATTCAAGTGTGACCCAACTGTAGCACTTAGAATGCCTGATCTGTCTTTAAGGATTTTGTTATTATTCCTCTTCATTGCTATAGGCTGCACTGTGCTGCAGTAGGGGTGTGTTTTCTGAAGTAGATATTCGAAAAGAAACCATATTGAGATACGCAGTACAAGCACCGAGCACTTTTCCAAAAAGATAGACAAAGAAGGCAAGAGAAGTGTATTTATGTTCTCTTCAAAACACCATGTCCAAACCAGGTGAATGAAAGAGAGTGGTGCAGCACAGTCAGCAGCAGAGCAGGATTTCGGCTGTGTGAATGCTATTATTTTTCTTATCAAGATCACACTGTCTTCCTTCTGAGCCCTGAGCACCTGCACGGGCTGTCTTCTCCGGCTCTCCCTTTCCAAGAGGCGGCTCAGCGCTGGGCACGTGGGGCAGATGCAAGCTGAGGAGATGCAGCCAGAAGGTTCGTGTGCCTGCAGCCGCCCGAGGAGCGGCATCCTGCCGTTCCTCGCCAGCGTTTTGTGAAACAAGCACGTTTTGCTGCGCAGCAGAGCTTGTCACCCAGATTTTGACAAAGCTAGTCACAATAGCTTGACACTTTTAATTGAACTTTATGGAAATCTCAGTAGTTGAGATTGATTTTCTGTCCTCTAACCACACTGTACTTTAGTGAAATACTGAGTCGTGGATAAGAGAACATTCTCGCCCATTCAGGGGCGCGGACACTGGGAGGCTGGAGGGGAGTTTGGGGGCATATAGTGGAATGTTGAGAACCTTCTGCTGGAAGAAATTTCCAATGAAAAACACTCATGTCCTAAAAACCAGCTCTCGATGGAGGAATTTCAGACTTGGAGAGAACTTTTTGCTTTACACTGGGAAAATTGGCATGATGGTTCTGTCATGCCTAGCCAGATGAATCTTACCAGCTGTGTTCTCTGCGTACAGGACTTTATTAGAGGCTCACTGTGTGGCACCAAGTGCTTCAGCTCTCCAGGCTCTCTTGACCCTTCTCCTGCTTGCTTCTCTCTGGTATCTGGGCAAACGGGGTAAGACTGCCATAACCTTCATTCTCTCTCTTGAAGCTTAAATCAGACCTACGCTCATCTCTTTGTGTAATGTCACCCTGAAATATAGTTCAATGGGGAGAGCTAGGATGCACCAGAATCAGCTTCAGTTTCCTACTCTGCCGCAGGCTCCCTGAATAGCAATAAAGAAGTCACTTAGCCTGAAGGCGTAAAATAGGGATGATAATAATAACTCCCTCCATTAGAGTTAAGGGTCTCAGGATAAGTACAGTAGAGGCTACATATACATAGACATACATATACATAGACATATGTATATGAGTACCCGCATATGACAGAGAATGGAGCATATCAATACCATAGGTATACGTTATTACCTGAAAGAGGAACAGATTCACAGAGGAGAACTTGAAAACTGCGTATGCGTGCTGTAGTCATTAAGGCCAGCCTGAAGGCAGGTGAGGGCAAGTTAAAAATTAGATGTGCTCCTGGGTCTCTGGCTTGTTGCCCAGTATGACCAGAACAATCCTGGTCCATGGTGTCAGTGTCAAGAAGGAAAGGTCATCTTCTGACCTGTGACACTTCTTATGTCAGCAGCAGGTTTGGGATTGTTCCCTTGGGAAAAATTAAAAGCTCATCCTGATCACAAAACACTTCCCTGGGGAACTGTACAGAGCAGAAGAATATGGAAGTGAGGGAGAGACCTTCCGTGTTCGGGAGAGACGCTGCCTACATTGCGGCAGTCCATCCTAGTAGGAGAAGTTTCGTTCCACATTGGTGAAGCCAATCTAGAGTAGTGTGTAAGATTAAAGCCCGTCAAATAATGAGGCCAACTGATTTCAACACAGAAATGAAGTTGCTAGTTCTCATGTCTCATGTCTCACAGGCACTGCATATTATTTATTTAGCACAGGGTGCTAAATGGTGTTTGCTTTGGGTGCAAAAGAGTACAGGTTTTAAAAAGTCTGAAAATGGAGCAGACTTCCAGACTGTTGAAGTGACTGCAAAAGGTTTTTGTTGCAAAACCTGGAACTAGACAGATGATACTCAAACACAAAATAAAGACTACCTTCCAGCATCGTACCTCCATGAAATTAAAGTAACGAAATTATCGTATTTTTGTACCAAGGGTAAATCTAGGAGATAGGCTAAGCTATACTGAAATGATCAATTGCACAAGTGTCATGTTTGCCTTCATAAAAGATAAAACTAGCAGGCTTTCATCACAGTTGAAGTGATATAATTAAGTCAATCATTTCTCTTAAATAAGGTGTAGAGTCTAACAGGAACCAGTTTAGACTCTTTCCTTCCATATATATCTGGACAATTTCTGCTAATTTCTGTTAATTCTGGTAATTGTCTATATAACATTGTTTTCCTGCTTCCCATTTTGCCAGCCACAGCCATTTATTTGGCAAAAATATTGACATTGTGGAGTTATAGCACATGATGAACAATTGGTGTAAGAGCCAATAGCCTTGAAAATGTGCACCCATCATTCTGTCCTTTGCTTGTACAGTACTTTACACGGGGTTGTCTTTGTCCTGCCTCTTGTGTAGGAATTGGGAGAGCTATCCCAATACTTTCTACGAATGTAAACATTAAGTACAAAATCAAAACAAGAATAGAAACTGGAAGTGGAAGGCAGCAGAAAGGCAGGTTACAAACATTTTGCCATTTCTGTCTTTGTGTCTGCATGGCCAATTTTTCATCTGAATCCTGCGTCATTAATGTCAGCAGACTTTTATCATTAATGGAAGCGAGGTCAAGCACTTGCTGGAATTTTCCCATTTTTGTGTATTACTCTTAAATTCTTAATCTGCTCTGCTTCTCCACAACTACTTCTCTGTCGGTCTGCTTATTTATGTTGACCCCATTCATCTACCTCCAAAGTTTGCAGCTTGATCTCGGTAATGTGTTAAGGTAATGAAAACCTAGTTGTACAGGCAGGTTGCTGAGTAACAGTAGTTTTGACAGCATGTAATAAGCTTTCTAGTTGGATACAAATGAATTCTATCAAGAGGAGAGAGCTCTCGGCAGGGAAAAATACCTGCATAGTGCAGTACTAATAATTCCTCAGGGTGCCTGCTGGGTCGTTTTTTCATTCATTTCTTCTTGTCTGAGAGCTCCACCTAATGGGACCGAAAGGAAGGTATCAACCTTTCAGATTTTCCACTAAAATCCCTTTTTACTCTTACGCTGGTGTTTGTGTGTCTTCAGGAGGGAGGGTGTGGGACGAGGAGCATCCTTTGCTTTTGGAGTGAAGGACAATTAGTGAATAGGAATTCTGTCTTACTTTGTCTTCTATTTTAATAATGCAGATTATGAACATACTGCAATTTCTATAAAGGCAAATTTTGTATAGATAAACTAAATGTCTCCCAATTTTTGCACTAAATTTGCTCAGCCGCAAGATCTATTATCTTGCACAGACAGGGCTTCTTACCTGTGCATACCACTACTGCATATCACTGCAGCACTTTTCATGGGTACAAAAATGCAGCTTACAGGGCTCAAATCTGCAGAGAGAATAAATTAGACCGTAGGACTGCTCTTATTCACCCAAACCAATGGGAGAGTGGTATTATTATTGCTCTGAGGACATCGGTGATGAAGCATTCCCAAAGATGAAATTCCCACAGTCAGTATTGCCATCTGCAAACATTCAGAAATAATGAATGTGTCCCATCCCCCCTGCCCCCACCAAAGTGATGTATAATCATAAAAATCATGAGCCCGTCTTTTAAATTAAATTGATTCCAGATTTTCAATTTTTTATTTTTGCCAAAATGATGTTTTCAAGCTTTTCTTTACAACAAGGAGGGGTAGAAATTCCCCCTTTCTGCAGTGAAAACTGAGATCCTTACAGTAACCAAGATCCTTCAGTGTCCAAGACCTGAGGGGCGTGATGAAGAACACCATTAGACTTGCAACCTACAACAAACATGGCAATTGTGTGTAATATTTTTAATATCACACTCACATTACTGATGAGGTATTATTTTGCCTCAGCACAGAGAGTTAACTCAAATGGAAGATGTGACGGGGCCAGCAAGAAAAGCAAAGCAACACGAATGCTTTAAAATGCAGTGAGGATGCTGTCTGTTGGGGAATATACCCTTTCTGATACCTGGCAGGCTAAGAACAATTTACTCTTCCAAGTCTAAATATAAGCCAAAGGAGGATGCTAGGCTAGAAAGAGGGATGTGGGTGCTGACAGGTATCTACAGAAATAGAGAGAAAATGCTATCAGCAGACAGACAGTTTCTCCTGGTGTAGAGCAAGAGCAGCTGAGTCAGGTGCTCTGTATTCAAGGTTGCAATGAATGGCTGGAGGTCAGGTAAAGGGAAATATATCTAGACATTTCTGTTTTAAATACCATATAGGTATTCCAGGACTCGTACAGAAGTAATACTATTGTTTTCATACTGTTACAAATACTATATTAGAAGCCTTGGTAAACTGCCTCAATTCAACAAGAAAAGCAGCACGCCCATAAAATCCCTGTGCAGCTCGGTAGAAAGGGTAAGGAGGCCATCCTAGGGAAAATTCCAAAAACTTCCAAAATGAAATTACGCGATTCTCTGTGTGTATGAGAGGGGATGGACTGCAGAAAATGGTAGGCTCATATACTTGCCCTAAATAATATATCCTGTTGCCACTGCTGGAGTCAGAACACTGGTTGGAGGGACTGTCGGGGTGATCCAGTAGGGTGTTTCTTACATGCCTGTTAAATCTTGTGGTTTGTACCCATGGACAAGTGGCTAAATAAAGCTTTGATCTGAAGGTGTTCTCTGTGGGAGAGACAGCCTGGATGCTGTGGGAGCACTGCCCAGCAGCCGCCAAAACACTGGTGTGTTACCAGCACCGTTCAGGCTACCAGTGCACAGCACAGCGCTGCGAGGGCTGCTGTGGGGAAAGTTAACGCCATCTCAGCCAGACCCAGTACAATATCACAAACATATGCATAAAGCCAATTATAAATTTGTTAAATGAGATCAGTATTTTAAAAGTGTGAACAAGTAAACATTTCTGAATAAAGATAAATCTTTAATCTTGTAACCTAAGCATAGCACACTGCATATGAAAGGGGTGTGCATTGGCCTAAACAGATTGTCAGTGTCTCCTGGGGAAATTGATGGTTAAACGGGAAGTAATTACATAAAGTCTATGTAACGTCTCACGTTCTGGTTGTGGTACATCCTGATTTGTCAAGTGGCCACTTAAGAGAGATACTGCAAATGCTAGTGTTTCGTTCAACAGTATTTACTAGATTAACTGAAACCTGAAACATGCTATGGGAAATACAATGCTTTTTTAAATAAAACTTTGATTGGATTAATTCAGTTGGACTGTGATACTCTCATTTCTGGATTATTCCTTATACAGAGCAATGACGACTGGGCTTCACCTTATTAATTCTAGGTGTCTGCAATATTGTGACTGTGTCTGAAGCACATCTGAACTCCCTTTGCAGTTAATGGAGGGAAATAGGTACTTTCTGGAGTACCATTCATTTCAGAGAGCAACTTCAGCATGAGATGAGTCACTTGGTAGGCGTTCCTGTTTCAGTAAATGATAAATGGAGTCTAGACAGCGAGTTCAGATGTATATGTCCACCCTTGGTCTGATGAATCACGCTCCTGATGCCTACACTAGACTGCCGTATTCACTTGGAAGAACAGCATGACTGTTTCAGGTGGCTGACTTCCAATTGGGTATAATTGAGAAGCCAAGGGATAAAGCAGTCTCTGCTTGGGAGGGGAAAAGCTGCGAGAAGTCTGGAGAGAAAAGATGACAAGTAAAATTTGCTGAGATTTACTTCTCAGTTTTTCCACCTCTCAACCTCATGAATCCTACTGTCAGCGGCACCTGGTCCATGAGGAATCATGGTCAGGCTGTACCTTTTCCCTTGGCCCACAGGTTCCCCAAGACCCAGTGGAGCTCTCCTCACTCCCATGTGGGGTTTGCCCTCAAGTGGAAGGTGGAGAGAAGTTTTTGTGGGAAAGGCAGTGTGGTTGACTGCAGTAAGATCCCGATTCAGTGCTCCAGCTGGCGTCCCATAGGGCATACGTCAGAAGTGGCAGATGATGCAGAACTCGTTTCATGTGATTCCTGTCACAGCTCATACTTCAGCGTAGCTGATTTGCGCTCTGTTGAACGCCTTGCTTTTCATGCATTTTCCTGCTTCCCTCCTCTTCCCTGCCCCAACTCCTCCTTCCTCCGGTGTTTGTTTTTCTCCACTGTACTGTACTGCTGCCTGGCCTATGCATCATTTATGTGGCAGCGGAGTCTTCTGGGGCTGTGCTGCAAGAGAGAGACGGCAACTGAAAAATGGGAATCCGCAGCAATCCAAAGGTACCGTTTTTCATAAATCTGAAAGAAGAGGTGTTTTAAGGTGCGCTGATCTTTTACCTGCTTTTGTTTTACCAAGGATCTAAAGTCCTAAAAAAAAGCTCTGTAATCGTTACTTAAGAAAGAGGCAATGAATACAAGTGTGAAGTCAACCGAGTTGTAAAGATCAGGCTCATTCTTTCACCTTCGCATAAATTGTTTATCCACTGTCGATTGACAAGAAAGTTAGTTTCGCTGCGCTGCTGTCCCTAAAGCTTCGCCTGCGCTGGTCAGCGAGATGTGCAGAGGATTGTTCCCTGGCAGAGGCCAGCTGGCCCCGAACGCCGGCGCCCGTTGAGCTTGCAGACGCCCAGAGCAGGGTGCTTACACGCACCCGGCGTATTTGGACCCAGTGCTGGCCCCAGAACCGTGCCTGCCAATTCTCTGGTGGGGCTAAAACTGTGCCCTGAATCATTTGAAAAAATTCACGAACCCCTGCGCTGCCTTGAAATGTTCCCGAGGTGTGTTTAACACCAGCAGCCCAGCTGTGGCCTCGACGTCCAGCCCGGTGTTAGTGTCACCTGGGAGCCCTGCTGCAGGGTCAGGCAGCAAAGGGCTGCGTGGCAGCGGGCAATCATGGGGGAAATAAAGCTGTGTAGAAACTATGCTGAACTCTGAAAGCAACTGTTATTGTTACATTCTAGTCAGCTCATGAACTATCATGAATTCAAAATATACGAAGGTTGAAGCTTTATAAACAAGTGACCCTTCAAACTGAAGAATAAATTGTGAACATTCCTTTTGTATTGAGCAATTTTATAGCATCACCCAGTCTTATAATAAAAGTTATAAGCGTTTGGGAATGACTGCAACAAACTAGGAACAACTGGCAGATTTTTCTGCCAGTTATTTATGGAAAAGGCGGATATTTGGAATTGTGTATCTGCTCAGATGAGTATTATATATTTTTTGCATGGACTTAGAATTGGAAGAATTTTGTGATTATACCAATTAAAAGTAACATTACTGCAACACACTTCTGTTAATCAATTTCATATTTTTTTCTAAGCCAATAGCTTTGTAGGATGATCTTTTTAATTATCTGGGGAGTATCAACTAGGTCGAAGACAAAAACTGTCTGCTGTTAAATTATTTCCCTGGCTTAAGTCC
Source organism: Phaethon lepturus (assembly GCF_000687285.1). NCBI lineage: Eukaryota > Metazoa > Chordata > Aves > Phaethontiformes > Phaethontidae > Phaethon > Phaethon lepturus. The sequence goes on from NW_010513806.1 coordinate 14,912, forward strand.
AGAGACAATATTGTAAGTTCGAAATATGCAGAATTGGTGAGATCCATGCACCACCCCTGTTTAATTGCACATTGTGAACATCTCTGGGGAGAGCTCCAAGGGCTTTTGTACGTGATAGCAGGGGGACGATAGTCTTGCATACTGTCCCATGAGACTGAAGAGGGTTTTTTGGAGCTATATGCCGTCTCTAATTTGCCAAATCGGACTTTTAATATATTTCAGAAGGTCACCTATGAGCTTTGCTTAGCACGTATAGAAGACTTCAAAGTAGGAAAATGCAAACAAATCACAGTGAAAAATGAAATAATTTTGGATAAAATTGAGGATTCTCCCGCTTCCTGCCAAATTAAAAGTTGAAAAGTATATTGCTGTCTGGTCAAATGAAACATCTTTCATTTAGAACAAAAGGTTTCATTAGTTTCTGGGACATTTCTGGGGAAGACAAAGGCAGTTTTATTAAAAATACAAGTACAATTCAAGATCAGCAATTTAAGGTGCTATATTGAATGCATATTGCCATTAACCGGAACACTGAAGTCATTGAATAAATCAGGCAATTTATCCAGATGGAGATTATGAAAATGCATAAAGTCCACTGTTCTTCCCACATTGCAGCACAGGTTACTTTGAAGCTTCTTAAATTTCAGGCCCATGCCCATGTATTTCTTTACCAGAAGCAAATCCGTTCTTTGATGCGAACCTCCATGATTCCTGAAATCGATGGTTGTCTTCCTGCCGGTGTAGCACATTATGAAACACCACCGAAGATCTCGCTTTACTACCATTACCTTCAGGAGCATGTCTCCCACTGACTTTACTGATAGCCAGATGGGCGTTGCTACAGAATACAAAATTCTCTTATGAAAGCAAGATCTGCACTGACTTCAATGGAAAATTTTCCTGCTAATGGAGCATAGGATTGAGCTCAAGAAGATGATTGCAAGAGTGTGTTTCTCACCTTGATGAAAATAGAAATGATGGAACAGCTTTCCTTAGCTCTTCATTTATAAATAATTTCCTGTACTGCAATGATATTTACTTTGGGAGTATAATTTAGTAAGCAAAAATTGTGAAATGTAAATATTAGAGCCTAACAATCTGATTTTCTTTGAATGTATGACAGCAATTGCCTAAGCTCTTCCAACCTCCTAGACACATCAGGAGTGTTCTTAATTAGACTTAGTCTTTAAAATAAAAGAAACAAGTCTGTCTAGTTTTGTAGGGATAAAATTGTACTAGCTAGATGTTTATTGGATATTATTCACACTGTCATTTATATCATTCTTACTTGGGGATAAGATCATGGGTTCATATTTTGTAGTTGAGCCTGATAGTAATACTAATGTTACTGTTGGGATTATTAATAGATCAGTTAGAGATGCTGCACTGTGCAGCAGTTGTATGGTTTTCTTAGAAGAGGCTTTTGAATTGAGACATGATGCAAATATTTCTCATTCCTGCCTCAACATTCAAGAGAACAGCAGAATTTAGGGGGACAAAAAGGACTGAGAATGGATAGGCCCCGGATGGCATACATTCCTCTATTATAGGAGCCTGCAAGGCGAGAATTTCTTAGGGAAACTAATGGGATTTCACTAGTGGCTTTCATAGGCTTAGGGAAAAGCCAACAGCAAACACCTCTGGAAGACGCAGGCAGGGGAGCCCAGGCAGCTCCGGCCGAGCCTGCTGCCACGTCTCTCCCTCAGCAGGGCACTCGCCCGGTTGACTCCTGAGGTCGCGTTCCCCAAACCCATTAGACACAGCTCCCAGCAGCGGCTTCTTTCCCGCTCCGTGGCTTGATGCACCTGCTGGAGGTAGATCTTTCGACCTGCCGATCAGCCGTATGCAGCATCTCAAGTCCCTGAGTGAAGGGAGCGCTCCAGAGCTCCCGCTTTGGGTGTCCCCCCAAGGGCGACACGTTCCCCAGCAGCAGCAGAGGTCCTTTCCCTCGCGGAGGGACACGATCCTGCAGCAGTGCCTCCCTTCTCGCAGGGGGGAGTCCCGCAGGCCGCAGCAGCTTCACGGCAGCTGCTGCCTATGTTGGTGGTAATTCAGATCTGCAGAAGACTTTGGTCTTAGCCAAATTATTTTTGCCATCTAGGCACTAGGTGGAACCAGAAGATGGCAACTGTCAGCACAGAGGAGGGCTTGTGTTTCGGGGGCTGTATTTCAGGGTCACAGGTTTTCAGCTTCAGCCCAGCTAGGCATTCTAGTTCTAGTGCACAAGCACTTAGATTCAATTAGGCCAACCTACAGGAAATCATTAAGAGTGCCAAGACTTCTAAATTAGTTCTAGCTGAAGGGTGAAACATACATTTTTCATGTAGCGGGCACAGCGGCTGCCAGGGGGGTCTGACGGGGCTGCTCCACCTCCCTGCTAGCAACTCCCTTCGGACAGGAGGAAAAAAAATTTAGCTGACTTGAGGCATTATATAAGACCAAAAATAGGGACATAATGAAATTACAATTACAAAGTGCTAATTGAAGCACAGGCTAGAGCTAATTAGAAAGGGACAGGATGCCTGTGTACTGCTATCTCACTCAGGATGGGATTTGCCCCAGCTCAGGTTCTCCGTATCACTTGATGATTTCCACTCAAAGCAGCTGCTGGCAGGTGGAGAGGTGCTTGGCTAATGCAATTTCCCATCTTGGCATTTTACCTTAAAATACTTCAGGGGGAGGAGGGCTTACCAGCGTTCAGTTCTTCCATGATAAATTACTCAGATTGAAACACTGTTTTATTACAATTTAGTGTCAGGTGAATGAGAAATGTCCTGCAATTTTACATGGGCGCATCAGAGCTTGAATGCTTCCAAGGCAAAAGAAACGCAAAGCAAAAAGGTTGTTGGCCAGGCAACAATTAAGGAATATTATCAACAATATTAAATAAGGATTTCAGCTGCATCCAGTACGGAAAATTAAGCTTCCCTTCTTTTTTTATATACTTTTAGTGGCTGTTAGTTCTTTTCTATATAGCCTAATATACTTTGAAAAACAAAACAAACAGCACTGCAAAACTCATTTTTACCTTTCTAAAGCTCATTATGCTTTTATTTCTCTTACAATGTAGATACTGTAAAAGATAATCATATGCTATTATGGATGATTTAGTCATATTTGTACAGTTCTTTAACAAGGTAGGAAATGGCTGTGTTATGGCAATTTTTGGGTCCTTTTACTGTTCTTCTACATTTGTCAGTTTAGCACAGAGAAGAGCAGACAGTGCCACTTGCTAAATAACACCACCTCTCTCTACTAAAAGCAGGAAATGGGAGGAAAGCAAGCTTGCGTTAGAGGGCTAGCTACCGAGGAAAAAATAAATCACAGCACAACTTCACCCACTATTATTTAGTTTGAAATAAAACTAAAATCCTTTACCATTTCTGGGCTTCAGTAATATGTATACTTACGTGAGTATTATGTATACTTGGGTATGCACAAAACTGAAGCATGTGTTACATGCCACTGCCTGAGAATGAGACCTATAAAAATCAATGCACATTGACACCGACTTGGAAGGAGGTGAAAGTGGGAGGAATTTCATCCATTGGCATCATTAACTCTTTGAGTTTTCCAGTTCAGTAATGTGAAAAGTGTTAGACAGAAGAGGAACACACTAAATACTTGTTAACCATTTACATGATTTCTACCAAGTCATTTTCTTCTAGGTATCACACGTCTATGTAATTTTTCTTAGCATGTTATCTGTAATTACAGTCGATTTCCATCCCCCCTTTTATAAATCATGCTTACAAAAATAAGGAACTGACTGTTACCCTCTTGTTGAAATTATATAATTTAGAGAGTGGAGATTGCTATTAAGAGGGGTGCTAGGAATTCATGAAAGGGATGACCAAATGATAGAATGACATTGATAGATTTGCCAACACGGTTTTTATTTCCATTGGTACTTATAAATATCAAATATTTATAAATTATTAAATCAATATTATAAAGAAAAAACACTGTGCAGCTCAAGGAAAAATTAGAACAGCTTCTTCTACCATAGGCTGATTTAACATAGACCAATAGGTCTACTGCAGCTCTCCCCAGGAAAAGAACAGATTATAATGATGTAACGATATCAGAGACACGAGCAGAATGAAATGTTCTAGATATGTACCTTTAACAAGTACCTGGGAGCCCAAGCCATAGACCAAACTGCAACTAGATTAGGAACTGTATAGTTTGAAGACTGTTCTTTAACCAAAAAATTAGGAAATGTGTATGCTAGAGGGGATACAGCAATGACACTAGACTCAAATAGACCTTTTTATGGAATGCCTTTTAAGACAAGCATTTTTAAGACACAATTTTGCGACCATGTTAGCTCAAAAAGAGATGACAAAGGAATAGGCAAGAGAGGGACAGTGGAAGGAACAAATGCTGCTTCTTGCAGGGGAAAGGGACCTTGCCTGTGCATAGCTTCATGCCTGAAGAGTGGGGAGAATTGGCCCTAAGGGCACAGGCCCTTCTGAGTGTTTCTTCAAACTTGAAAGAATTTTATGAGTCTGCCTAAAAGAATGAAAAGACAGGATTTTTTTTTTTTTTAGCAAGCTTCTTTTAGGAAATTAAATAATGGTAGAAATTCTAGCATCATCAGAGTATCTCAGCATAACTAGGTGCCTCAAGACCTTCAAAATTTATTTGGTTGCCTATCACAATTTCCAGAAAGATAGGAGAAAAAACAGGCTTCCTTAAGCCAAATAAAGGAAATGTTGGGCAGAAGTGTAATTATGAACTTGATTGTATTACTCTAAATTGATTAAAAATATGTAAAGTTAGAACAGGGAATCAAAACAGACCAACAAAAGAAAAACAAAAATATAGGTAAATATGGTTGCTAATGTCCTCACATGTTTGTAAGAATTATAGTATTCCTTTTTGTTCTATCAGAAAATTAAAGAAAAACTAATTGTCTTAACTTAATCACCACATTTATGAGTTAGGATTTTAAAGCTCATACTTTTTCTCATGCTCAAGCCAATATACAAAAGGAAGGCAAGCTGGACAACAAGTTGACTTATGAATGCCAGTCACTTGGACAGCACGGGAGGATTTGGCTGTAAACACCAGGTGAGCAAATGATTTTTTGAACCTAGTTCCTTTGTATCCTGCAGTAATCTCTTGGCAATCTCTTTTCCTATAGTTTTAATGCCACTCTGTGTACTCCAAACAGTGTGCTCGGTATCTGTAGCAAGATCTGGGAGCATCATATGGGGGAAGCATGTTCCGGTTAGATTTTTTAACGAGACGAAGCTTTCAACTTTTATCGAGATTCTAATGAGTTACCCCTAGATGGCACTCTGTAAGGACACAACTGAAAACACCGCAGTAAATCTTCCTCCGACTCGGCTTTATGCATTTTGCTAACCAGTTACTCCAAAATTATTGTAAGATGAAGATGAAATTATAATTTCCTTCTTCGGCAGCAATAAGAGATAAAGTCAAGGGAGGAAAAAAAAAGGTAGTCACAGTGCTTTGCACACCAAATTGGGTTGGAAAATTCTGCTTCCATGGTCAGCTGGGAATAGTCTTTGCTCATCATCACATGATCACTGATCACTCCTTTCTTTTTTTAATCTTTGTTTATTTACACATGATCCCTTCAGAATAGTATCTTGCCACTGGCATAACCGCAACATTTATTGCTGAGCTGGTTTTGCTGCTGCAATCCCACAAGCTGGAGGGAAAGCAACTCACTAACAAAAGTTTCCTGCCACTATCGTATGTCTTCTTTTCTTTGGAAGATAATATTAATAGAGAGGGATACTTGATTTCTTGTTTCTGACACTTGACCAGTACCAGGAGGGGTTTCTGCCCAGTGGCAAAGGTGTTACATTTCTACGAATCCCTTCTTCATTTTTCTATCGTCCTCTGAATGCCTGCCTAGCTCTCAGCAGCATGCCAAACCAGCAAAATTCCAGCTCAGAAGATTAAAAGAGGATGCCTATTTTTCTGCTCAGCCTGACTTTTGAGCATTCACTATTGCCCCCAAAACCCTTCCTCAGAAAACTGTAGTCTGCAAGCTCCCTTCATAGCTCATAAAATGCAGCTGACTTGTGATGAGAGGTATGTAGCCAGACACGGTGTGTAAGCTGCAAGATCTCCAGAAATCTAGACCTTCTAGGCTTATTTTCATTAGCAGGTTCTGTAAACGCAAAACTGAACGGTTATGTCCAACGGCTGCTCTATCTTTTATACAATACAGGATACAGCAATTGAGAAGCAAAGGAAGGGAACAAAGCCTACTATTTCTAGGAAAAAATCTGAACAATTCCTTATTTGCAAATAACTTCACCCAATGGTATTGTGGGTGCTAGGAAGGAATACAACAGAACGGAAAGCAACAACTATGACCATTGTTTGCCCTAATCTTGTAAAAAATATATGTTAGGAGGAGAATTCCATTGTGAAAGGGTGAAAGGTGGACATAAGGTTGATTTTTTTTGAGTTCAATTCACTGTCAACACAGCATGGGATTTTCACCAAAACCAGAAAAATAATGCTGTCTCAAGGCCTGGGCAGGATCCCTAGGACTCCAGAGAGCTGACCCACATGCCTGTGACCTCACTGATGATGGTGAGGTACCTCACTTCTGGTCCTCTGACCAGAAGTCCACATTGCCCAGAGGACTGCAGGCTATTGTGGGCTATTCTGGGACGGATTTTTCATAGTTGTTTGCATCCGGCAAGGACAAGTCTTTCTAATTTCTCAAGGAATTGCTAAGTATTTTTTAAATACTTTTCCACTAGCAGCTCCTGACACTGGGAACCACTAGAAATCATCAAAGGCTTTTGTCAAAATGGGGAAGAAGGAGGAAAACAGAAGACAATAGGGTTAAAGGTACACAGTTATACAAGAGAGGCCCTTGAAATCAAACAAATGGAAAAAAAACCACATGAACAATACTGTAATTCTAAAATCCCTCCCAGACTGAAAGTTTGGCCCTCATCTTTTCAAGTCAGTAAACAAGATCTCAAGATCAAGCCACAGAAAGCAAAGACTAGTGCACTGATATGTTTAAAAGAATTGAAATATGCTTAAATAATGCATGTTCCAGCTTGTGTATTGCACTTGATCAGCATATTTTCCTCTTTATCAATTGCAGAAAGCCTGACTGCTGTCTCTTGAGAGCAAATAATTTCAACTATGTCTAGGAGAGCAGAGATCTAAGATAAATAGCTATCATCACTGTGACGGAGCATGAGACAGCATGGCACATGAGAGTCAGGGAGCTTCATGGTAGCAATCAGATTATTAGTTTGGAGACTCGTTCTATCTGTGTTAGCATAAGAACAAATTTCTATAAATATGTGATAGAAAGGGTATAATTTGTTCTTCACATAATATCTATTTTATGTTCTTGTGGGGCCGACGGAGTCACTGAAGTATCAATGCACTGTTACAGTGCTGTTTTTAAAAAGTATTTCCACAGAATCTGAAACTGTGTATGCTTGTAATTATTTTATCATCAAAATTTGTAAGTGAATATTAATCCCCTGCTTCTTGCAAACTGCAGCTGAAAACCAAGCGCTATTCTTTGAATTGCTAGTATAAGGAAAGACATGGACCTGTTGGAGCGGGTCCATAGGAGGCCACCAAAATGATCAGAGGGATGGAACACCTCGCCTATGAGGACAAGCTGAGAGAGTTGGGGTTGTTCAGCCTGGAGAAGAGAAGGCTCCAGGGAAACCTTATTGCAGCCTGACAGTACTTAAAGGGGGCTTAGAAGAAAGGTGGGGACAGACTTTTTGGCAGGGCCTGTGCAGCAGGACAAAGGATAATGGTTTTAAACTGAAAGAGGGTAGAGTTAGACTAGACATGAGGAAGAAATTTTTCACAGTGAGGGTGGTGAAACACTGGCCCAGGTTGCCCAGAGAGGTGGCAGATGCCCCATCCCTGGAAACATTGAAGGTCAGGTTGACGGGGCTCTGAGCAACCTGATCTGGTTGCAGATGTCCCTGCTCATTGCAGGGGGGTTGGACTAGATGACCTTTAAAGGTCCTTTCCAACCCAAACTATTCTATGATTCTATGAGTCATGGAGAACACATCGGTCATGCAAACTGGGCTGGGATAATGACCAGTAAACAAGGCAAGAGACCTCCCATAGAACAGCACGATGACAAAGAAGAAAATATCTGCTCAGGAAGTAACTCCACCCACCCTGGGCACAGAGCGGTACACAGGACCAGTGAGGAAAAAACAGTCTTTTTAAGATTTACATCATGCTGCAGATTCACAAAGGGCACATGCCAGTGTTTAACAGCTGCAAAAAATGTGCACCTCTAGTACATTTTTACTTTGAGGCAGTAATTTTATAACCTTACCAAAGTACCATTAACAATTTGGTTAACATTACTGGAAACCTTTGTCTTATTCACACAGACAAGACAAAAAAAAATCTGCAGTCTTCTTAAACTACAAAGAGGATTATCCTGATTAAAACAAACTTTAACTTTTCAGCTGTGTTTATCCTGTAAGTCCAAAAATGAGCATTTTCCCCTGTTAAAGAGATGCTCACAGCTTTGCACTTTAAAAGCTGTGCACTGTCTTGTGCTACTCTGTCAGCATTAATGTAAGTGTATGAAGACTTTGAATACTTCCAAAGGAAAATGACACAGAATACATTGAAAATTTATTTAGCCGGTTCCCAGCCCTTATCTATATGCTTTAATCGCTCCATATGAAGTAAAAAAGACAACTTCAGAAGATGGCAATGAGAGCGTTACTATGAAAGGATATCCTCCTGCACACTGACGATGCAGGTTAGAAATGTTGGTTCAGCTTCCTTTGACTGGTCTTCTTCAGACTGCCTCACAAGGAAAGTCAGAGAAGGGAGTGATCACCAGTGCTTTTTCTTCTCAGGTTTCCAGCATATTAAAAAGCCAGTATGACAAATGCTCCATTCCTGGCAGAAAGCATTTTTGCTTTTCCTTTTGTGGGCCCACACTTCCTTTGCTTTCCTGGCATATGCTGAAAGGTCAGGACTTCCCTCCTACTTCAGTTCCTAGGTCTTTCTCTGATTTCATCTAACATCTGCAGTATTTCTATGCCTCAGTTTCTCCATGTAAAACACTGTCTTGAGCTATCAGTAGCTGCAAAATAAGAAGAAAAAAATGAGGACACAGGAAGTTGGGAGAGTGGCAGAGCTGTATTTCTGGAAATTTTATTTTAAAGCGTTATTAAAAAACTTGCTAGTCTGTCCATTGGTAGCTGAAAGGAATACTCTGAAAAAGGGAGGTATTTGACATATGGAATATAAGCTGTGAGGCCAGTTGGGAGGAGGCATAATCGTGTATTCTTAGCTAAAGACAAAGAAGGGAGGGAGAAATAAAATACTGCTGATAGACTTAGGAAACAATTAGCTATGATGACAGTTAGGGTAGTGAACTAGATTTTTTGCAGTGGCCTAGATACATTTGCTTCCGCTGGAACTAGAACTATTTTTTAAAATTCACCGTTACTCCAGTTGGAAGCAGGTGGAGCTTCTATGACTGGGAAAGCTAATTTTGGAAGAAAAAATTGTGAGTCTTTGGCATGAAGCCAGTTACAGTTTGGAAAGCAGAGGCTGAATTATGGAGGAAGTGCGTTTTTCTGCTGTTATTTTTTTCAGGACCAGGGCAGCTACCACTCAAAAATGATGACCAGGACTGTACACACTCTTTTGCATGCCTCTGTCAACTTCCTCTGCTAAGTTTCTAATTTGCAGCTTCATCATAAAATTTCACACTGGGTTAAATTTTGGCGTGATTCAGAAGATGAGCCAGGAATTAATGAAAAGGAAAATTCAGCAACACGATAATGGAAAGCTAATGCTGCTGATGTTCTAAAAACTAGGCTGAGGGAAAGAAGAGGAAGTGAAATGCTATCAGCAAAAGATGTATGCTGTTTTTCATTTCTTCATAGACCTATTCCTTGGAACTGCCATTCCCCAAAGAGATCACTGCTTATCTTTGTCAACAAGACCAGTTGCTTCAGTGATTTTCTTACAGTCTAGACATCAAAAAACTTTTGAGTTGTTGAATACCAACTGCTACCTGCAACCAAGTTTTGCTTGTAAAGTGGATTCAGTGATAATACCAGATTCAAAGGCTGAATACAGAAGGATTTGTATATCTGTAAGTTGGGCTCATCCATAAAAAATGTTAGCAGAGCAGATCTCCTGTTCCCCAAGCGACAGAGGCGTTCACCTCTGTTAAGCTCAGCCTAGCTACGTCTCTGCTACAGCTGGATGGTATAAAAAAAGCTCTTATGAAAAAACCCCAACAATGCTTCCTTTGGCAATATACATTCATTACAGTGCTTGCACAGAACTCTGACTGTGTGTCCTTTTGCTCTTTCCTCGTTCTGTAGGGAGTTAGGATTAGTGTTAACATGACATCTCAGCTAGCTTGGCTGCTAGACCCTTATTATAGGTTCTGTGCTGCGGCTGAGACGAGACTGTATGCCGTACTAAGCACTGGCCTTGTGATGCGCACTAGGAAAGCCATAACTTTTGTATTTATGAAACAAAGAATAATAAAATTATCTCGTCCTGGAGTTCTCTCATAATAAGATTTTTCTGTACAAAATTGTAACTCTTATTTCCTCCCTCCATCAGTCTTCCAAAGCCTTACCTAACAGGCCACTAAAGTGATTTGTATAAAGACTTGGTAACAGCTGTTCCCTTGCTATGATTTTCCCTTTAGGGCTGTGGAGTGTAATAACTTTCTGAGAAAGAAAAGCAAATTAATCATGATTAGTTTTCAATACATCCTCACTTCTCATACAAGCCAGTATTAATTATTTATCATGTAGGCCCTACGATCACCAATGGTGACAAATGCAAAGACAGTGAAGTCATCACCTAATTTTGAAGCCTGTTTACCTTTTCAGCTCATGGAAAATTATCTGTCTGTAAATACAGGGTTTTTTTTTTTAATTTTATACATAGGACAGGCAGTTGCAGCTCAATTACAACAAAGCCTTGAGGACGATACTAGGTGAGACACAAGCATGGGTCATTTGTTCCCCCTAATGATGTCATAACACATATATATTAATACAAAGTAACAGGTGAACATTTCTGCATACACAGTGCTGAAGCAAGAGTGCGTGCACAACTAGTGGTTTTTCATCACGGTCTTAAATACTCAGGCTCTGCCTCTTCAGGTTCTTACAAACTACTCTGTACATGGTCAAGTTATGTGATCTCTGCACAATGGCTGGCTGCTTTTTTTCCCCAGCAGAATGTGTCTGCTATCTTAAACATTCTTAAGGGTGTTTCCTGATTAGAAACCTAACATCGTCAGCTGTGGCTTCCTGATAACCTCAGCATGCTCCAGGGTCACTGAACAGGTCACATATACATTTTACATAGCCACAGCTTACTAGGAAAACTCATGCTATAATGCTTTTTTGCAGGTCCTTTTATTAATATCCATTTAATTACGGCAATGCTAATGGTGATCTCTTCAAGTTACAGAGTCCAGAGGCAGCCATGAGTACATTGTGTGACCACAAATGTAGGGGCCCTTCAAGACCTCCCTTGAAAGAGATGTGGGAGAGAGAGGATTAGTCTCCTAGGTCTGTCCCTCCACTGCCCGCTCTCTGAAAAGAAGTGCATTAGAGATGAAACTGAAGCCACTCCTCATGTCATGGATTTGATATGTCCCACCACTACATCACTAGTCACCATCCACTCCACCTCTAGCTCAGCCATATCATGTGGCTCCACAAATGCCAGCCTCCATCGTGTGACTGGAGGCCCTTTCCTTCTCCACCAGAGACCCAGCAGAGTCTCATGTTCATCTAACAGCAACTGGCTTGTACACAGACGGCACTCGTGTGGGGTGGCTTAGCTTGGGGCTGGGTGTTGTGCCATAGCCAACTGTCTTCTCTCTGCTACAGCTGAGATCTGAGCTGCTCATGGGTCATCTCCCGAACAGCTGCAGTTCGCATCCCAGACGCTTACTTTATAACCAAGACCTGTTACAGTTCTTAGGTCTGTAAGGGTCAAGACAGGTTCAATGCACCCACTACATGCAACTGCAAGATACCCGATGAGAGGCAAGGACACAAGCAGCTCACTAATCTTCTTTCTGAAGGCTCCTGCTTCCAGTTTGATGGTTTCTTCCAGTCAGATGGAAACAAGATGAAACTTTGGAAGACTCAGGTAGTGTTGAATAGAGAAGCAGGGCAGGAGCACTGCCCAGAGGAGACACGATGGGAGGTGCCCTGGAATGGGGTCGTGAAGAGAAGGACCTCATCTCCTGTGAGGCTTCAGGAACTTTCCTCAAAATTGAACTCTATTGGACTAGTATCCTTAACAGGAAAAGTGAAGGACCCACTCCAGGAATTAGGTCACCCACTCCAGCTTCCTGGCAATAAATAACGGAAAAGGATCTGAGTGAAGGTATCAGTCAACACATAGGTGTGTTTTCTTCCTTAAAGCCAGGAAGTCCAAAGTCTATTTTTTCCTACTGCCCTGCTCTTGTAATTTTAAGTATCTTGGCACCTTCAGAAACAGAGAGGTTATCTTTTAATTGCACTTGGCAGATTACAAATTTTATTGTGAAGTTTTACTATTAAAATTGAAGGCTTCTTTTTGTTAGCTAGTGTTTATTGACTATAACTTCTTATTTTCCCATGTTCATTCAACTCTAACACAGCTGTATCTTTTGGTCAATATGCACTTTCTAGTAGCTAATCAACTTTTACTTCTTAAGTTCAGATTTTATCAAGACTGGTTTTAATATGGTTATTTTCAGGAAAAAGAAGTGTAAACATTTCAACAAATATTTATACACCAAAACAAAACACTCAAAAAAAAATCCAAATAATCTCAGCCATCCTGGGCACCACTAAACATTAATTACTTGGTGGCCATTAGGCCCATTTTCATCTGGACTATGCACCTCTGCCCCATGTGTCCTGGTGCTTTTACTCAGCCTAGAAGGCCTCTTGATGTTATGTAGCTCTATAGTGCAGTCACAGATGGGAGGGCTGCAAGTACCAGTGCAAACAGAACAGTCAGTGGTGCACTGGTCCCATAACAGAGCTACAGAGAAAGCAAGAATATTTGCAGATCTTCCACTTATACCTCTCCCTTCTCAGTATTGCGGAACAATGAATTAGAGCAGCATGAATCTGGAGGGATTCTGTTTGAAAAAAAGGTTCACTAAAGTCAGAAAAGAATACACAGAAATTCAGGTTGTAAAAGAGGAAACTTCTAGAAAAAGAGATATTATTTTAAACAAAGCCCAAGATATCCTGTGTCTGCAAATAAATAGGAGTAGCAAAAAAACCTATCAGGAGTAAACCAGTTCTTAGTGAAAAAAGTTCTCTAGGTAATCTGGCAAAGTCAGACCAGGTTTACTTTAATAAGGCATAAAAAGCCTTTTTCTAAGTCAATAGCATCTGGTTGAATAGGACTTACTAGATGCCTTCATGGAGGCCTGCTGGCAGTTGGCAACATGATGTGAAATGAAGAAATTCATAGTAACCACGGGAACTTTTAAAACCATGTTGTCCTTCTCAGAAATGACAAGGTATGCTTGTAGAAAACTTAGTGGAACAAACCTCTAAAGTAATTATCCCTACTGATCCCTGCAGACAAGACCAAGCCCATCAGGGGATCTTCGGAGGGAAAAAGAAGTCAGTCTTGGGGTTTTACCTAAGAGGCCAGCCTCTTTGTATCCTTTGGAAAACCTAGATGCACCATGCCTGCCGCATTATGTACATGAGGAGGAAAAAGTCTCCTGTCTCAAGGATTTTTCTGGAGTACGAGTAAGGACAGATGTTATTTTAAAAAGCAAGAAAGCAACTTCAAGGCATGGTACATGTACACAAGGGGGGAAAAATCACAGTTACAACTAACAGAAGATGGGTATGAATCACTGAAAGTCATGTGCTGGAAATGCAGATGGCATAAGCAAGAATTTGAAGCTTTCAGAAGAAGGAAGCAAAGAATAATTATTAACGTTTTAAGATTTCCAAGTAATTCATCAACATTTCTCTCTCCTGTACCATTTTTGAAGCAGTCAAACCATATCAAGAACAAGTGGAATGACCCTCTCCTTAAAAAGTCATGATGGTAACTGAGATCGGCTTTGGCCTTCCTAGAACAGTTGCTAGTTTTCATCCCTGAGCTGAATAAAGCCTGAGGAAATTCTTGGTTATGAGATTCCTTCTCTTTGCAGTCTGGGTAGTTAATTTATAATCACTGCTCTGCTTAAGAGCTGGCTGTTAATTCTACTCCATGCACCTTTGTGTGGACACTATAGGGGATGTGACATATTGTTTGAATAATTCAAAAATCTCTGTATATATTTTTTATCTTAATCTTCAGCTCTTGGAATCATGTGATTAAGGGAGACTCTCAAGCTTTTTTCTTAATTACAATTCCTCATTGTCATGGTTACAGAGAAACAGTTGAAAAGAGGAACCATGAATGTTAAGTACAGAATACAATAAGACAAAACACACTTAGAAAGTTCTTATGATTTTAATCCACTACCATGGTTAGTAATAGGTAATCTTATAGTAATCTTATAATCATCAACTTATTTGATGATCAGAATGAGGCTTGTCCTGAGCAGCCTGCTCTGGCTGACCTTGCTTAAGCAGGGGGATTGGACTAGATGATTTCATGAGAAAACCTTCCAACCTCAATGACTCTGTGGTTGTGTGTTTCAATGTCAGACACTTCATCATCATTTTAAAGGGGTTCATCTCATAAACAGTAAAGAGACCTATCGTTTTCTGTTGCTACGTGCCAATCACTTCCCAAACTTCCTCCTGTGTCTGAGTACATGCACACACGTACACACGTTCTCCCTCACACACAAACACACACAGACGGTCCTTGCTCTTATCTAGTCTATATGAATAATGACTTGGGTATAATAAAAAGCACAATTGGAATTTCTTTTAAATGCTGTGTGTCGGAATGATAACGTGAGCCAACATGAAGATGGCGTTTCATTAATTGTGTTAAGTCAGTGACAAATGTGAAAAGTCTGAATGTGCCAGTCTCAGAACTCTCAAAAGCAGTTTGTTATGCACCTCTGATCTGTCACATTTCCACCAAGGAGGTGCTGAGAGCTGAGAAATAAGCCTTCATATGCAAGCCCACCACCTCCCACTTCCATGGTGATCATGCCTGTCTGTGGATTTGTGAGAGACGTGGTATTTCAGAAGACTCTTAGGACACTGGCATACACTTCAGCTCACCACTTTCCCAAACAGCTATGTATTGACATGTCTTGAGTAGATCACCTACAGAGCCTGAGCATTGTGAACTTGAAACTCGGTAAGATATCTGTTGATTCAATTGCACTATGCACTCTATGGAACAGATAAATCATACAGTACAACTTGCATTTAAAGTAAGTAATCATATTTTGCCATTTTTCAAAATATCTCCTTCATGGTGTCTATTAAGTTGCTGAAGCCGTTGGCTTCAGAGCTCTAATGAAAATGTAAACATTTTCATGTACCACTAGTTTTCAAGCAACACTTTCCAGCATTTTTTTTCTGCTCTGAGCATTGTAAGACTAAGAAGTATAGCCCAATTGCCTTTTATTGGTCAGATTGCATGTATTTTATCAGGAAGACTCATTACTTTTTTTGAAAGATAATAGCATGGAGAATTGTTTTGAATGCAAATACCTCTATGAAGGACACTTGAGATTGTAATGTACTTATGGAGGACAGTAGAAAAGAAATCTTATTCATGTACAATTAAAAAAAAGTTTTCTTTCATTAAAAGATGTTACAATATGTTCAATATATTGACTGCCCAACAGTTCAGAATCCATAGGTATCATACTAAATGCCAAGTGCCAAGACAATATTCTGGGAGAATATAATATGTTAACTGAAGTTGTTTCCACCCTCTTTTTATAGAAATAGTAGGCTATCACAAAACTTGTCTGGTTGGTAGCTGCTTTCTATTTGTAAAACAGCTGAGTGTCAAGGACAAGCTAATGAAGAATTGCTCTGACAAAACCACAAGGCTCAGGAATGAATGGCTTACAGAGAAGGGTGAGCAGTAGTCGAGAAGCTGTGAGGAACATCTTGCACTTGGTAATCACCTTTAATAAATATATTTTACCTCTTATTCAAAACCAAGGACACTATTTCAAATTCTCAAGTTCCACTAAATAACACACAGGAAGAAAAGTCACAACCTGAGACCAAATGTCAGCATCTTTCAGCATTTTCGCTAGCAGTTCTCTTTATCTGAAACACTACTCAAACTGTTTAACACAGCTGCTTGCATGAATATTACTTATTTCTTTGCTATGTAAACTTAAATGCTCATTGAAGTTGGCCGTAAAGAAAATATGTCTTTAGTTTATGGGCTTGGTATTTGCAAATGAACGTATATCTATCTGAGACATCAAGACTAACATTCCCCTAATGGGTTACACTGTGCATTGCAGTGCTTCAGCATCAGAAGTACACGAAGCCCACTTAGCTGGTGCCTCAGCAGCAAGCCTGTGGCTGTCAATGCTACATTTGTTGAGCCTTCCAATAAACTTTTCATATTTAGCATCTGGAATTGCATCAACTTCATCTGCCTCTTCCAATAGCAATCCAGCAATGTGAATGCAGCAATCTTTTTGAAAACCATCATCTGTCAAATGGTAGGTTGTTTTGCTTGACACATTCAATATATCCATATGGAAAGTCTTACACAATGACATCTACCTAATTTGCCACTCATCTAGTGAGAGTGTTCACATGTTATCATTTTACTGCAAAAAACAGAACCATTCTTCTAGCTGCAAGGATAGCTTTGTTGCTCAAAAATGCTTAAACTTTCTTTATGTGCCCTTTTTCCTTGGAAAAACAAAGTAGCATAAATGAACAAGGACCACAACATTAAACAGAACAACCAACGTTTGTCTCTTGTCCATTCACATTAATCAAGTGCTAACAATGCATTCGTAGTAAATATTTATGGAATGCTTTTTCTTGCATCCTGGGAACACACTGTAATTCTTAACACATGGCGAAAAGCCAGATGTTTCTCTCAGACACACTACCATACTTATTCAATGTTTATATCAATGTATGAAGTGAAATTTGCTTTCTGTTAACGAAGAATAATTAATCGTAACCAATAATTATTAATAATCACTGCCAGTTCTTTTTCCAAACATTTCTTTTTCCATGCTAATGGAGCTGTAGTATCACTCTAAGTTAGATGTTCCCTCCACTTTTACAATAGATTTATTTCTATTTCTTGTCTATTGCAATAGACTGATCTGAATACACAAATTTCTGTGTATATATATAATATATAAAATACTGTAGTACAGGCCAGCTTCATGAAGAGGCATAAGCACTATTCCCAGAGTCATTCTGCATTTTACATAGTGACTGCTTCACGCAAAAAACAGAAACAGGCCAGAGAGCAGACTCCCCTGACCTCCCCTCCAGGCTAAAAGCTCCGAACATACCGACATACCCCTTCTCTATCCCTTCTACTTCTTACGTCCATGGCTGTTTTGTGGGAAATTTCATTACAAGGCCTTGAAATGTGCTTCTCATCCATCCTACATCCAGGATGGTGAAGACACAGACTATGAGGAAGAGTAGATATATCATGCTAGCTTAATACTCCTTTACGATTTTGGAAGTAATAGTGGAGCAACATACAGAAAAAGAAAAGAGGTAAGAGAGTAAGAATACCGTATTACTCTGCTTTCTTCCTTAACTAGTTAGCAACTGGCATCCATATTATTTTCTAGAGAATGAATTTCCTGCACAGAAATCAAAATTAAGTCTAAAACAAGGTGGCTACATTCTAATTGTGAAAACCTCTTTTTCAGGGCCGGAAGGAAACAGCAGACATCTGTGTGAGTCACAGCACGCTAACGAAAGACAGATGGGCATGCTTATTCAGCACGACTTTTTTAACTTCTTATTTGGTGTAACTACTCTCTTAGGTTTTTCCTTAATTATACTGACATGAAGTCAAAAAGCAACAGGTCCCAGGATGTTTGACTTAGATTTGCCCTGATTTGTAACAGATAAATATTTCAGGACTTCATAGATTAGGGCCAGATAAAGACAGAGACTTATATAAACCCATGTTTAGGACTCCATTTCCTTGAATCACATTTTAAGAACATCATCTTGGGGAGGGGACTAGAAAAGCTTGGAGTCAGCGCAGTTAGTACCAAAAATCTGCTAAAAGCTTGTCTGTCACTGTAGCTTCAAAATATATTTTTAGTACTGTGTTTCACTAGACTCAACAATATCAACCCACCAGAAAGCTATGGATGCATGGAAGAGCTGGAGGCCCAGCATTAAGGTTTAAATATTATGATTTTCCATAAACTGAAAGAGGATCTGACCAATTCCATTGCAGTGGAAGTGGGCTGCTGTTGCCTATTCCTGCCTCAAGCACCAAGTTTTCAGCTTGCTAATGCCACTAAGAAGCTATGCTGTTACTTAACATCCTATTAATTAAGAGCAGCATTTTTGTATTCTGCCCAGTGTGCTGCATGCTCCTGCCAGAAACACAAAATGACCTCAGCTCCAGTTTGAGAGAAGAAAGGCTTTATCATACAACCAAGAGTCCATTGGGCAACAGATCCCCTTCCTCCAGTGGCAATTCTATATCTGGACACAGATGTTTATGATTTTCTTCCAAAACTGTTATCTAAGAGGAAGAAAAACCCAAACCAAAAAACAAAACAAAACACCTGTGATTTGTCCACGCTATCAGGCGGTGATAAACTAATTTTGTTACCTGGGTGATGCCTGAGAAGGCAGAAATATAAAACCTCTGCACTGCAGCTATGCTGGTCTTCAGCACTCCTCAGAGAGGGGCTGCTTGCAGCAGGGCTAGGGATTGGTATGGCCAAGATGCTTTACAAACCATATGGCATTGTGCCATTCAGCAGACACTTAGTCAGTACCAGCTAGGACTCTGGCAATATCCACTCTTGACTGAGGTTTTGAGGTTTTGCCCTGAAGTCCTCTACCAAACCCAGAGCCTGCAGAAATCCTGTGGGGACTTAGGTCCTCCACGCCGTTGGGATGACAAGCGCCCCAAAGCTGCTCTATTGCCGAGCGAAGCTCTCTGGGGGAAGGGAAGAAAGTTCAACCTTTGCTGGGCCAGAGAGCCCCGACCTCTCCACAGGCGCAGCTGCGGGCTGCGTACGACCCGACGCCCGGCCCCGCATGGCTGTATCGGGCCTGAGCCCACAGCCGGCGTCTGCCAGGGCGTGGAGCAGGAGCACAGAAGACACCGATGACTAACGGTCGCCACTCACACCTTAGACGTGTGCTGCCTTGACTTAGACGAGGCTGCCTTTTTCTGGTATTTTATCTTGCCGTACCCTCGCTCACTTCCAGTAGGTGATTTTTCTGACATGTTGATTTTTCTTATTTAGCATTTGATCTTCTGTCAAATGTCAGCATCTGGTCCCCAGCAGGCAGTTTTAGGACAGCTGAAGTGCTATTTTAGCAAGCACAGATAAGCTGGTTATATCACACAAAGGCCACTTTGTGTCATGACTAATTTCAGATCCTCCCTGTTTCACATGCAGAATCCAGCCTTGTTCCCTTACACACAGAGAATTAAATTTTCTGCCTGTATTTCCTTCTGGCTTTTCCACTGGGACACACACTTACTCAGAACAAGCAGACAAGCTCAGGAGGCACCACAAAGACATCACCAACATCACCTGCGACCTATGCTGCAGGGTCCCTTTGCACTTCACTGCATGACTGTCCCTGGCACTGAAGGACCACACAAGCCAATCTTCTTCCCATAACTGCATCCTCATTCAAGGACCCTCTTTTTTCCTTCCTTTCCCAAGGAAAGTCTCCTGCTAGGACAAACTCTGGGCTGCACTCTCCTGCCAACACTGAATTTTTAGCTTTCTGTGCTTTTCTGCATGTTCTGGCTTTGGTAGGAGAAGCAGCACCTCGGTGAGGTGTGTGAGTATCTCTACAAATCTGTGTTATCTACAACAGCCCTGACTAACATCTGCTGAAGGATACTCCTCTTCACAAGTGCAGGTGGTGTTACAGAATTTTATCTGGCCTTTGCACCACCGTAACCACATACATGCAAATGCCTGATCATCGTAAGACAAACGTCAGAGGAGGTAAAGGGAAAGTACGGTCGCCTGCCCTATTTATAGGCCTATTAATCTCTAAGGTATACAGAGGTGCCCTGTTCCCAGGAAGCCATACTCATGATGAAACTCCACTCAAATATGAATAATTACCCTATTTTATTGTAGCCAATTTGGGGCAAAACAAGGCTGCAAAGAGGAAATAAACACCAAATACATAAATCCTACTGAAACAAAGAATTCACTTCTAGATTAATTGTGATGGGACAGCTGTCTTGCAGTTTCTGCTGCTATGAGTAAAACTGGCATGCATCTCCCTTCACTGACAGAGTGCTGCTTCTTGCTTTGGTTACAGCTCACTATTCACATGCTGCTTTGAATATTTTATGAAAGCGACATCAGGTGTGTCAAAAGGCACTCTTTATGGGACGAGAAGAAATGGCCTCAAGTTGCAACAGGGGAGGTTTAGATTGGATATTAGGAAAAATGTCTTTACTGAGAGAGTGGTCAAGCATTGGAACAGGCTGCCCAGGGAGGTGGTGGACCTCTACCATCACTGGAAGTGTTCAAAAAAGGTGTAGACATGGCACTTTGGGACATGGGTTAGTGGGCATGGTGGTGTTGGGTTGATGGTTGGACTTGATGATCTTACAGGTCTTTTCCAACCTTAATGATTCTGATTCTGTGTTTCTATGGCAAAGCAACTCTCCTACATACTATTTTTTCCTTACTTGCGTAGATGGACTCCTTAGATAATAATCATGCCTTTGATTTTTGAGCGTCTGTGACTATGTTTACCTCAAAGCACATACATATTCCACAGCTGCACCACAACCTATCTTGATTGCCAGTCACCTTGATTATGGGACCTCCTGCTGCAACTCCCTCCCATGCCTAACTTTCCAGGGGAGATGTGTATCTGGGTCTTCACCTGACTCAATACCGGGATGGTGCTAAGTGGGACATCTGAAGCCAAGGGGTGGGAAGCACTCCCAGGCTCCCCTGGTAGAAACACAGCTTGGGAGACTGTTGATGGAGATTTTTTCACCTGATTCAGAAGAAACTCCTACAAGTAAAGTGGGCTTAAGGAGTTGCTCCCATGGCTCATCAAGAAGTGCATGTTTTAATAACAATTCAGCTATGTTTCTGTTGTGCATATCTCTGTATATCTCTGCTTTTCCAAACACAGACAGTAAGACTAACAAGATGTACTTCTGAGTGGTGACGATGTAATTTGAACTTGAGAAATTAATACTGTTTTTTCCAGGAACACTGGAAGAAAAGGCCTTTCATTCTATCCGTTAGATATTAAACAGTAAGGGAGAAAAGTGATGAAGAACCTTAAGGGTGAATCCTTCTGCCACTGCCACCTTCTAGACTGGTTTCAGTTCCAGTCCTGTTGCCATTGCTCTAAGTTTCTTCAGACCGCAGCTCCATAACACGGCTCCACTGCCAGTGGTCACTTCTGGGTTCCCGTTTCTCGAGCAAACAAAAGCTTGCCTTGGCTTTGCAGGCAAGCTGTCTGCTGCCTTCTCAATCCAACATGAGGGCTGGCATCTTTCCCCAGTCCCTCAAGGACCAAGTGCCATGCCCAAATCTCTTTCAGACCCTTATTCCAGTGTGTTCTTTAATTTAAATAAAAGCTGGCATTGAGTTTTTCTTCCCCATGACAACAGAGGCCAACTTCACTCAGCCAACAGCAGGAACCCTCCCTCAGCCCTATCCTCCTCTAACATGTATTGAAGCAACCAGTCAACTGCTTTGAACAACTGCACAATGTTAAAAGCAAAACAAAGACTTCTGTGCTACATCTATAGAAGTAATTAGAGAAGTACAATCAACATAAAAAATCATGCCAAAGATGACTGTTTGCATATCTGCTAGAGAAAGCAAAATCAAAATTATAAATATTCTAGCACAGAATTTATGAGAGATGCAGAAACAAACCAACCAAGCACTATGGGACTGGCCTTAGAGCTAAAGATCTGAACATTTTTTTGTCTTTAAACCAAACATTTTGTACCCAAATGTTATTTGGGACCAGCTTTGTTAGTAGGATTCACAACAATTTAAGAACAAATGTGCAATGGCCTGAGGCTGGAATTGCCTCATTTTTTTCTACAGTTCTTTTTTCATATTGCATTTAGTCAAAAGATTACAAGTCTAGTGCAAAAAAAATCAAAATTTTCAGCTTCAGTTGTTCACAGCACAAACTATGCTGACCTTTTCCAGACAATTACATAAACCAGCAATGATAAGCAGTAGGGATCCCTATTAAAATACAACCCACAGCTTTTGTATGTGTGCATGCCTTCTTTTTGGTCCACAGTTATGGGCTACACTGAAAAAGATTTATATAAAGAAAAACAACAAATATGATAAATTCCAACAGAAATCAGCTTCCAAATATGAAGCAAGCATAACCACAGCTGAATCCAGCATTTGCTTAATTCACCAGGGATGGTCTGAGACATCTTTTATCCTTTATACTCAACTCAAACTAGGCATGCTAGTAAAACCCCATTAATCTGTTTCATGAGTCATAGGCATCTTTGTTCTGTGCGCTTTGCTGACGGTTTCCTTTATCTGAGGGTGGAGAATGTGCTTTGTATAAAGTTTCAACTTGTGTGTAAGTTCTGTCTGGCACAGTGCATGTGCCCTACCCAGGAGACTGTGTTTTCCTTTACCACATATTGCTACAGCTGAAATCAGCTGAAAATCTCAAGCAGGAAATCCCTTAATGTGAACTACAGAGTTGTGCTTAGGTAGTCTCTATAGGCAGTCTGGGTTACAGCTTCCCGGAGATCCTATTGGTCACGTACTGTGCCCGCTGCAGATCGTGTTCCTCTTTTCTCAGTCTTTGAAAAGAAATGGAAATAACTGAGCAGGCCTTTGGTTGCTTGGTTTTTAACATATAGCTAGACAGTTGTATTTTAACAAAGAAAGTAACTAAATCTAGCATCTAATGTTTGCTTGTTGGATCACCAATACAGTGACTGCAGTTGGGAAATAAGTTGTGTTGGGTTTTTGTTATCAGAAAGCTCCTTTCTATGGAAAAGCAATGGCAACCTCGACTACACAGTTTGGAAGGGATCAGATTTCTCCTCTTGATGTCTTCAGCAAGAACAGTATTTCTGAGACATTCCCCAAATAGTGTATGAGGTTGGCAACACAAATGTATGAATTTTTTTTCTTGAAAACAGACTCAAAGACACAATCAGTGTCGTGCATAGTCACATAAAAATGCATCTGCCTCTCCTCACAATAAAAAAAGTCCTACTTCAGCTTCTGAAAGAACATACTTGTGAGGATGTATTGTTAACAATTTTCTTCCACTCGTCCATTCTCTTCTAAGGAATGTTTCTCAGCTCTTAAATAGCTCCACCCAAAATTAATGCTGCTGAATAAATCGAGGGTCTGCAAGCCAGATGCCTGAGAATTTGACCAAGTGATCAAGTGTTGATTTTTACCTTCCCGTATGATAAACTATAACACTTGAAAAAGGATGTAAACTTAAACTTTTAGTCTTCTGCTCTTAAGTGGTATCAGCTGACTTTATATCAAATTAGTTGTCTGTATCAGTTTCACCTTTTAGACTTGCAAAATCCTTTACATCATTGTACAAATGCTTCACTGAAGAAATGCTGATATCAGGGGAGAAGACAATTCATGGTATACTGTGAATTACGCCGATAATTAAACATACCTGGAAACTCACAAGAATATGCTAAATGAAGAGGCAAAAGGTTACAATGCCATTAATTTTCTAAAAAAAATAAATGCTGCAAGTCATGCGACTATCTTCAGGAGCTGTATAAAAAGTTTGAAAAAGTTATATAAATTATTATTTGTAAATAAAGATGAAGAGGCATGTGCAAGAACAGCACAAACATGACATTCAGCTGTTGCCAAGTGAGGACAATAAAACAGTAGAACTGGTGTGCTGAGCTGATGCTTTCTTTAAATCCCATTGTGTCGAGTTTAAAAAGTTCACTGCAAAAGCACTGGGCCAGAACAGAACTTGTCAGATCTGATGCATGTTTGTCTGGCACTTCAACTTCCTCATGCATCCTCTTTTGCCCAGGATTACTTCTGAAGCAGAAAATTCATTACCATAAGACAAATAGATAAGCAAAGCTCCATTCTCCTTCTCATTTGCCTTATTTAGCATCTGAACATTAAGGCTGGTGAGTAGAGTTAATGCAGCATAATGGATCAAAGGTGTTTCAAAACATTTTCAGATGTGCTTAAGAAGTAAGAAGAGTTTCTTCTACCTGCTTCTTCTCAGTGCTGTCTTCAGCAGCACAAAAGAGGAAGAGAAAATGAATTAGGAAGGTATTGTAGAGAGTGGCTGGTAGAGGGTGGAGGAGACTTGGTATCTCTTTTGTACAAAGGCAAACTTATGGAAATCAATGGGTTGTTGTTGTTGTTATGTCAGAGAAACAACACATTGTAAACATCTGTTTTTTCTGGTGGTGTCAGTTTTGTGCTGCCCAATCCGCCCCCCACCAGAATGTGACAAGACACAACTGAAGCCCAGTGTGCTGCATGCTCCTGCTGACTGCACAACCTCTGCAAGGATGTTGTTGCAATAAAGTTTTAGGCAGTTTTTCAGCTGTGCTAACTTCAGCTGCAAAGGCAGAAACATAATCTTCCTGGTTCTGTATCCAGGAAGACAAAATTTACTTTTATGCCACCTGTGGTCTGCTCACGTCATCCACTGCACTGCTGTGGGCTGTATCCAATGGTCTTAGCCTGAACATTTTAGCTTGTTAAAAAAATTACACCTAAATTTTTATAGCTTCAAGGGTGTCAGTCCATTTGTGGACCTATGGAAAAAAACAAGAGGAAGAGTCTGATATTTTTAAGATCACAAACCAGAAGTAGAAACAGGAATCTCAAAGTACTAAGCCTCCCTGTTTGCATCACTACACAATCACTATCTTTATTCAAAATGTGGAAAGTCCTCCTTTGAACCTTTACGTAACCAAAAATCATTTTGTACATTCTGTACTCTAATATAAAGGCAGGGGCACATTGTAGGACTTAGCTAGTTTAATTATAAAAGGACAGCTCATTCCCCATAGTCACACTCCCTCACACAATATTCACAGAGGCTAAGTGCACCTTTCTCTCCTTTTCTGCTAAAGCTCATCTAAACCATAGACCACAGCTGTCCCTAGTGTCCCATTACACTGTAGTCTTCTATAGGAACCCAGGCTAACAGGATGCATCTGGAGGGAGAGGACTGAGGTGGCAAATATATATTTGTCACTCAAAGCACAGAAGCATACACACAATCAGTTCATTCTTACGAGAAGGAAGAAAGAAATTATAGACTTCTGGTATTTTGTACATCTAAAAAGATTCCCCCTGGCATATATACCAGGTGTCAACTACAACTGGGGACAGTCTATAGTAAAATAGATAATCATGGTAGAAATGTTCTGGACAGATCCATAAACTTTACATCTCTTCTGAGATATGATCAACATCGATATGTTCCACTTTCTTAGCTGATTTTAAAATATTTAAGTCTGTCACTGCCCTCAGCAAAGTGCAGACTGAAGCTGGGTAAAAAACTGTCTGCACGGCTGGATCAAAGAGTTGTGGTGAATGGAGTTAAATCCAGTTGGTGGCCAGTCATAAGTGGTGTTCCCTAGGGCTCAGCATTGGTACCTGTTCTGTTTGATATCTTTATCAAGGATCTGGATGACGGTATCAAGTGCTCCCTCAGTAAGTTTGCAGACACCAAGTTGGGTGGGAGTGTTGATCTGCTGGAGGGTAGGAGGGTTCTGCAGAGGGATCTGGACAGGCTGGATCAATGGGCTGAGGCCAACTGTATGAGGTTCAACAAGACCAAGTGTCGGGTCCTGCACTTCGGTCACAACAACCCCATGCAACGCTACAGGCTTGGGGAGGAGTGGCTGGAGAGCTGCCCGGCGGAAAATGACCTGGGGGTGCTGGTTGACAGCCGGCTGAACATGAGCCGGCAGTGTGCCCAGGTGGCCAAGGTGGCCAACAGCGTCCTGGCCTGTATCAGAAATAGCATGGCCAGCAGGAGTGGGGCAGTGATCATGCCCCTGTACTCGGCACTGGAGAGGCCGCAGCTTGAATCCTGTGTTCAGTTTTGGGCCCCTCACTACAAGAAGGACATTGAGGTGCTGGAGCGTGTCCAAAGAAGGGCAACGAAGCTGCTGAGGGGTCTGGAGCACAAGTCTTATGGGGAGTGGCTGAGGGAACTGGGTTTGTTCAGTCTGGAGAAGAGAAGGCTGAGAGGAGACCTTATCGTTCTCTACAACTACCTGAAAGGAGTTTGTAGAGAGGTGGATGTTGGTCTCTTCTCCCAAGTAACAAGCGATAGGACAAGAGGAAATGGCCTCAAGTTGCACTAGGGGAGGTTTAGACTGGATAATAGGAAAAATTTCTTCACCGAAAGGGCTGTTAAGCATTGGCACATGATGCCCAGGGAAGCGGTGGAATCACCATCCCTGGAGGTATTTAAAAGATGTGTGGATGTGGTGCTTAGGGACATGATTTAGTGGTGGACTAGGCAATGCTAGGTTAACAGTTGGACTCTGGAAAGCCCTTTCCAACCTAAACAATTCTATGGTTCTATGATTCTATAACAAAGCACCTTAATCTTTATGGTTTGGTCTGGTTTTGCACAAGAAGTGAGATACAGTGTAGTCAGTAGCAATGCAAGACCTCATCAATACATACATTTGTGCTTCTGATCCCTCCTCCACATCTGATATCACTATGTAGTTTTAGCTTCTTTAAAGTCTTGGCAAGCATAAACCCTCAGATTTTACATTAGAAGAGCATGGAGGAACAGTCTCTACACAAATCTTATCTCAACATGGTCTCCTCTCTGACTCCACAGGACTAGACATAGCTGGGGGGCTTGAAACTAAGGGCATGGTGAATTCCTTAGCTGGCTCCTCTCTAGAGCTCTCAGCAGACAGCAAGAGCAAGCTTAAATGACTTTTCCAATTACCAAGATACAGAAGAAGGAGACAAGGCAACAAAATGGAACAGTATATGGGGAAAAGAAGGTGAAGCAATTATACAAAAGGCAAGCAGTAACAGCTTTGAGATTTTGAACCTGGAAATAACAAGACCTATATGTGAAAATCCGTCCCTATCAGCACCAGTGAGACCTCATTCCAGTTCCCCTCTCCACCCCCACCAGAAAAAGACAGGAGGATTTGCTCTCATTTGTTTAAGCTTGCTGATAGCACTATGGGCACTTAGGAAAAGAGCAGTGTAAACATAAATGAGTCAGAAAAATCGATGTGGGAATGAGAAATGCACAAGCTATTTTTCTCAAGTGATGCTTGTTTTCCACATTCTTAAATTCTGTGGAGAAGTTACTCACAGCTAGTGTTCCCAAGGCAGGTACAGTCATGCTAGCTTGTTTTATGAACTCAAATTTTATGTTCTGAAATGGAAAATGCTGTATTGTTTGACTTAATGACTTTTCCTAAACTCCACAGACAGGAAAACGGGGTGTTCCAGCCGTGTGGTTTGTATTTCACATACATACCATTTCACCTTCTATTTATTTTCTTTTTTTTCTTTAATTTTGCAGTGTATTAAAAAAATTAGACAATTAGGAACACTATAAATTTACTTTAGTAAACTGCACTTCTGTATTTTTTTCCTTTACGCAATAAGACAAAAATATTAGAAGAATGCAATGTTGTGAACGTTCTTGCTCAGAATTACAGTGTAGATCTGCCCCCCACGCCGATCCCAGCATTAGCAACAAAATCACATATAAATAAGTACATTTTTATTTATAAGATATCTGTTAAGGAAATAATAAAACAGAACTTGAATTATTTAGGCTTACTAAGTGCCTTTCCATTATATGTGCTTTTTTTCCCCGCAAAGGCAGAAAACGCAGAAATGGAAAGGAAGCAAATCATAAAGAATTGGAGGAAAAACTATTTCCCTCTGTAGTGTGGAAAAAAACCCCTAGAGTGTTACTCCCACCCTTCAACTGACTTTAAAGCACTAGTTTCAAAAAAAGAAAGTCCAACTATGAATCAACTGATTAATTTGTGAAACATATTATCACTCACTGTAAACTGAACCATGGAATAATTTAAACTGCTTTTTGTTTCTTCTCGGCTGGACCACGACATCATCAGCAACTCGTCAACTTTTTGCTTTTTTCAAGTCAGGCCAGTATCTCAACTTCCCCACTGTTACACCCTTCTTTCCGCCACTACTGTACAGACAGCTGCAAGAGAAAGGATACAGTCATCTTTTGGGAACCAAACTTGAGAAATAACTTTGTTCACCAACAGCATGTCCACCAAGCAGCAGCCATGCATTTCTGTGTCATGATCCAAAAAAAGTTCTGTGGGCTGAGGGAGCCTTGTGAGCTGGCTAATCGGCATCGTTGAGCACAAAGACACAGACTGTCATCTGCTCCTAAACAGATGACAAGATAAACCACAAGAAAGATCCTAAAGTAGGAAATCCACTCTAATGCTGGAAATTATTCTTTAAAGAAGAATTTTGAAGTTTTCAAAGTGAAATAAGGACAAAGGTTTCCTACTTGCCTTTTTAAATACCCACCCATCAGGGAGGCATTTGCCTACTTGGATTCGTTTGTTCCTAAGACCATGCATTACTAGCAATGCTTTCAGTTCTCCCTCTGTGTGAAAGGAGATTGATTCTGGGCATTCCCACATTTAAAGCATCGCAAGTTTTCTGCTGCCATGATTGTGCGTTCATTTATATAGCTCTGTCTTTTAGGCACCATATTGAGCACCTTTCCATACACATGCATGACTTAGTGACTTGAGCTTTGGGTCACTGAGTCTATAGCCAGGCTATGCAAAGACAGAGGCCGCTGTCTTTAAAACTATACCTGGGCTGGAAGCATTCATTTAAAAGCTTTAATGCCAAGTGCAACAACAGTACACTTCATAACACATTGGAGCAGCTGCTGCTTTTATTCTGCAACACACAACTAAAATAGCTTATGTATGTCTTAGACTGTAGATGGCTGAAGTTGCCAACAGCATTTGGCACAGGATCTTAATGAAGGATTCTTATATGGAGATCTAAGTGAGAAAGAGAGAGATGTTTTTGTTTGATCAGTGCAGCTCAGAAGATTTTGCCCTGATGTGATGCATCTAGCATGCATACACAAAAATCATTATGAACAAAATGCTTTCACAAATGGATGCTAAATTCTTGCCATGGTTGTCAGATCCGCTGGCCTCTGAAGAATCCAGCTACACCCTCACCGTGTTTATGAAACTGAGCAGTCACATAACCCGTGCTACATAACAGAGGTGGAGATATAGAAGGCAATAAATCATGGGAGAATAATTAGCTCTCGTTAAACCTTCTTTAGCTTCCTTCCCTGCTCTAAATGAGTTATTTCTAAACTGAGCCTTCAGCACAGCACATAACTTGGGGTTATCTCATCAGATAAGCGCTGAAATTCCTCACTCCTGGTCATCTTAAAGTTCATGCAGATCGCTCTCAAGGCAAGTCGTCCAACTCGCGTCTCTGGTGCAGGTGGCCTTGTGGTCCATGCTGTAGGAGGCTTCAGCTGAATGGATGAGAGGGCATGCAGGAAAGCAAGCCCTAGCAAGCCCTAGTTATCCAGAGTTGCATTCCCAAGGCAAGGAAAGGAAGAGAGAACACACGCAGTGCTTCCCCCAAATTTTACAGGAAAGATGGTTTTGGGAAACTTGATTCTGAAATAATGAGTCATGCAGACTTGAGCTTGAAAGGAAGATTTTCAAGAACAGAGGATCCTTCTGCCTTTTTTTACTGTCTAGACAATGTCAGTACTGGAAGTATCACAAACATCATGCCGTGGCTGAAAATGTAGGCATTCCAACTTTGTTTTACTCCTTGTGAATATAACAGTTCAGGAAAGTGAGCTGTTTTTCCCTTGAGGAGAAAATACAAACAGCAACAAAAGTATTAAGTAGGGTACGTTCAGATAATACGGCAAATGGCAACAGTACCTGAACAATTAAAAGATATACTCATATATAAACATATATTCCTGTTTTATAGATTAAAACACCCCTAATACATGTCAGGAGTGCCAAAATCACATTCATTTAGACTCAAAAGGATGCAGCTCAATCAGATAGTATAAACTGAACGTTGCACTTGCCTGTTTAAGAACTGCTTCAGTCAGTTTTCTTCTTCCTTCCTGTCTGAAGAGCAGAGACAAACAGAATTTAACATCAGGGAAAATAACATAGAAAACCAGCACTAAGTTATAATCTTAAAATTTAATTATTTTATTCTTAGGAGAAAAAAGAAAAAAAATTGGATGTCACAGGTTTTTCAAAAGGAACAAACATTTTGTTACTGAAAATGTCACTTTGTCAGAAACAGCGGAAAGGTATTCCAGGTTTTCTTTTCAGTAATTCAAATATTTACATTAAAATAGAAGTGATTTCAAATATTCAAAACAAAATTTCATGGTGAAATGTGGACATATGAGAAAAAGGTTTCAAAAGAGATGTAGTGAACCATGAAACCTGAATCTCAGCAGTTAAATTACAAAGACAGATTTATACAGCCAGTATAAAATTGAAATAGTGTTATTGAGCTCCTATCACCAGAAGACCACCTTTACTTTCATTGGATACATCTACACGATAGCACACCTTACAAGGCTTTACCTTTAAAAAAGCTTTTCACTGTAATTGATAAACCTGTGTAGAGGTCTATACCGCATACTGCTCAATCACAGAATCACTAAGGTTGGAAA
>NW_010513807.1:0-18487 GCF_000687285.1 Phaethon lepturus
GTGCTAGGTTAATGGTTGGACTCAATGATTTCAAAGGTCTTTCCAAACCTAAACTAGGTTTTTTACACATCACTTAGCAGGCATATTGCATATAGTTTTGACAAGCCTGAAGCATACTCAGCATTATGAATAAACCCTTTATTCGTATTTTTGAAATGTGTAGGTCTTGTCAGGCTTCTAGAAAGTTAGAGGTTTTAGCTTTCTAACATAAAATAGTTCCCAGAGTAGGGAAGAGAGTGGATATAAAAGTGTATATTTTTCCAAAATCAGCTATCAGACTTCAGTTACAGAACAACAGCTGGGCTGTGGATGATGGCGGGTACTAGCTACTCTCAGAAAAGAGCTCTGCTGCTGCTTTGAGCAATCCACCTGTGCACAACCCATCCATTCAGCAGATGGTTTAGCAGTCCGACTTCAGTGACTAGTGACTGTGTGGAACTAGCGTCTTCTCTGCAGGAAGAGCAGAGCAGTAACAGGGTGATGAGGTGGCTGGAGCTGAGCGTCTGGCCACCCCTATGAGAGGAGCCGATTAAATACACTGATCTCACACAGAGTGCTGGGGAGTCGCCTGCACTTAGGTAAGCCCTACTACCAGGTCACACCAGAGCTGCTGCCGTACAACGCTGAGTTATGTATCCCTGTGGGTAAGGGATGGCTATTCCTGAGGAAACAGGCATATGCTAATAAATCTTTGGGAAGGCTGGCATTCAGCAGGCTTTCCAACATATAAATTGTGACCAGCACATAAAGAGCATGGCTCTTTCTGAGATAAAATACCTTTGCTGTGTGTTTAAATATGCCACTCTGGATCAGTGCCCCGAGTATGATATGGTAGCTCACGCACACACCAAAACTGTGACCAGAGAGAGAATAAATGGACTTCTCTGTAGCATTTTGATGATGACACAAGCAGAGCACTGATGATGTGAAGGCATTAACACCTTACAGTACCAAGCTGTCAGATCTCAGTATCTTGATGAGAAGACGAGAGACCAAGCCTGACCTAGTGTTAACAGCATGTTAGGGTTGATACACTCAGCTCACAAGGCGACAGAGCCACATGGTTCTTCTCAGAGTCACTGAAAGCCATGGGGCTGATTATTGAACCCTCATTTTAATCCATCCACTAATACTAGTATCTTAAATTTGCTCTATTCAACAACAGCCATACTGTGAATATGATTTGCCAAATATAGGAGGTCACAACTGACCAGTCACCAGCCTGGCCAAATAGGCACAGGCAAGCAGACAAGACACTGCTACAGACAGTTCTCGTACAGAGGAGTGACTACTAAAAATACACCTGAAATACAGGCCAGGATTGATTAACCGACACCAAACACCATGCTTGTAGGGAGCAATGATCAATATGCAATAAAGCAAGAAATAAAGGGTGAAAAAAATACTTTATATACACTTTGGATCGTCTCGGTTAATTTAGTGCAGCAGCACTTGAAACACCTCCATCACTGCAGGCTGACAGGCTCTGCCTGGTCTCTGCGCTGCACCGCGCTTCAGTCTGTGCTCGTGTGCTGGGGGTGGGCAGGAAGGCAGACACACACGCTGGGACGTGTTCAGTGATCACCATGCTCAGCGCCCAGTTGTCTGTTAGCCCTCAGTCTGTACCAGTCTGTACCTTGTACTACTTTTTTTCAGTTGTAGCAAGTCCAATTCCTAGGCTGATAAAGAAATACCAAATACACCCAGTCTAACAGTCCCTTTCCCAGAGCAAATACTCTGAGCCAGGACTGACGTTTCCATGGCACAGAAGCACCACGGTACTGCATGTCGCAGCAGCAAGCAGAGCTGCTCCAGCTGGGGCAGAGCACGCTGCAGCATCCTCTCCGAGGAGCACGCCGTCACTGGGGGAAAAAGGGTTGGGACTCTCACTCCCTATCCCAGGAAGGATAAAACGCTCCAGCAGGTAAAAAGGTTTTCTGCAAATTGAGCATGGCACAATCAACCGGCTATATCATGAGAGCCGCTTATCTTCCAGAGTAGCATGTATTAAAGGGAATGCTCACCCTTTCCAAGCATGGCAGCTCCTCAGCTCAAGAGGCTCATCTCACCACAGGTTTTGATCTTTGCAATTAAAGCAAGGTTTGAAAAACACCTATTAATTTCCATATGAAACAACATCTGTGTGCTGGCTTTGCAATGTCAAGGACAACTCAGTACACGTTCTTGAAGAGCCCCAAACCAGTCTCTAGAAGAGACACATTAGAAGACAGGAATGCAAACCCAGCCACCCTACAGCTGCTTTAGCTACTGCAGCTGGCAGCTGTGAAAACAAACAAAAATTGGCTATTTTTCTTTGTTTATAACAACATTTAAGTTTGTAGACAGCGGTGTTTGCAACCCAAAGGCAGCACTAACCCTGATGGTTTGAAACTGAAAACCAACTGCAGCTGTAATACTGCGTTGGCCTTTCTGTGCACCTGCAGCCGCTTTAAAAACTACTGCCCGTGCAGCTACGGCCTCGCTGCTCATTTACAAACAACGCCAGATTGCTAAGGGAAGGCGCCGGCAGAGCAACGCTTGTGCAGGTTGCGCAGCGTGTCACAGAAAGATGGAGGGAGGAGAATTGCTGCATTACTCCTCCAAGCAATGTCTATGCACAGGCTGCCAAAGAGGAGACACAGCCAGGGCTATTGCACGTAGCTGCCCCAAATGAAGTCCGTTACAGTGGGCAAACAGCCGGCACGCCAAGGCCCGCGTCTGTCCGCTTGTTTGCATTCCAGCTATTCGGTCTCGCTCAGGCTGGACACCTTGACATAATTACCTCATGTGTCCTGGTCTTGTTCTGACAGAAGCTCCAGGCAATATTAACAGAGAGAGATGATCTCAACTTACAGAAGGAGGGGTGAAGATGCCCTTAGGAAATATTTATCTTTGAGCTACTCGGTTCTATTTGAGTAAAATTTGAATCGCTTTCTCCTGATAATGCCAAGCACACTGGATCAGAGAGAGCTAAAAAACGAGCCTAGGAGCATCAGAAGGTACTGCGAACAGGGCAGTTCAGGGAGAAGGTGCCAATAAAATGGAATTTACTTTTCAGCTCTGTGACTCTAATACAGACACCTTCAATGAAGACCACCCAAACCCAAGCCCTTCCTGGTGGACTAAAATGGTTGCTGTGAAGCCTGTGTTCATTGCTTCCCCCCCTGAACTTGTGTGTTACTGACTGAAGCTGAACTGGGTCAGCACATCAAACATTTAGACCCTGCAGCAGTCCTGACCCTAGAGGCGAAGCCGCCCCCAGCTCCAGTTCCTTCACTCGTCACTTTGCTTCCGGAGCTTCTCTTCTGCCTTCTCTCATACAAAGTGCAGCAGAGGAGTTAGAGAAAACTCTTGCCCCAAAGTAGTGCTTCTTCTCACAAATACTTATTTTTTCTGAATGTGTGTAGAAGCCAGCTAGCCTCTCCCTTGAACTGAACCCACAGGATAGTTTTCAAATTGTCCTGACAGCTTGCTCTTGCTTCCTCTCAAAACTTCTAGCTTCACCATTTAATGACGGACAACAGAGCTTAAATTTAGCTTGTAGAGCTTCCGTCATCTGAACAGCAGGCATTTAGTCTGAACGAGTTATCCTGATTGTCTTTACAGAGCATCTCCGCCTTCGTGGAGAGACACAGGCACCCCCGGGAAGGGTTCATCTAAGGCATCTATCTTAGCGTGATGAATTAACCAAGCCCCCAGGGGTCCCGTCTCGCTTCGCTGCCAGGGAGGACTATGGGCTAGCTGGGACTTGCTGCCTGGCTGCAGGGTGCCAGAACCACTGTTTGCCACAGCCACAGCAAACACTTCACTGCTGCTTGCTGCTCCTCTGTCTACGTGTTTCAGGGTAACACAAGCCCTCCTTGCCACAGCGTTACACCAGACACGTGTCCCCGCGTGGGTGGGTGGCATTCATTGCTTCAGAAGCACAGACCTACACACCATGCCCTCAGCCAAGCCATGCCCTCGGCATTTGTTGCCCTCCTGCCTACTGTGTCAGCTGCATATTTTTTCAGCACAAATTTCAGAGCACCGATTAAGGACAGTGGAGGACTCTCAGGCATTTACTAAACAGTGCAGATCTCCATTCAAAATATTTTAATTTGACAGTGATTCTCCGTAACAAGTCTGAGATGTCAGACTGCCAAGATCTTAATCCAGTTAAGTGTGCTACACTGATATTCTATAGTGCTGCTTTTTTAATCAGTGCCTGTAGTCAAAATCCTCATGTGACATCTAGTACAGCTGCCTCCATTTACCAAACTTTCAAAATTTGTCATCACATTTATTTGGTAAGAACTATTTTCCACAAAACCATTTTGACTGGTGTTAATTACATTATTCCCTCTTATTTATATCATCTGAGTCCTTGATTGCCCCTCAAAAGTGGTTTAAACAGATGGGAAGAAGAGGAGGGTCCCCCGCAGCAGGCAAGGAGAGGCTCTGAAAGCTCCCTTTAAAGCACCGCTTGTAGGAAGCAGAGGAGGCAGAGCTGTGCTCCACGTTACTTCAATCTACGTGTGACGCGCACAGCGTGAGAAAGCATGCCAGGTACGAGTCCATCTGAGTCCAGTTAAATGTGATTTTTCAAACTCCAGAGTGATGCAGGACATTCTCAGTTCCTCACCTACGATATGGGAACTGGTTATTATAATGCAAAACAAGTTGACTGAAACTGCTTTAGATGATTTTACTTCTGGCTGAAATAGGAAATAGGGCAGAAAAGTTCTTATGAAAGAGAGGGCATAGCTCACCTGTAGCTGAGGACACCTGCTCATCTAGATCCTGTCAGTGCCCTCAGCACCCCAACCATCACTCTCCTATGACCTGTACATCAAAGGAGTCTGCTCATTTTGGGAGCTAAAACCCTTAAGCTCTTGCATAAGGAAACAAGAGCAAAGCCCTTCTCAAACCTGTCGGCACTCTGCAAAAGGGTGTCTTTATATCACATTTTATAGTTAAATGTTGCAGTTTCTGTTAGTGATTACAGTAAGTAAAGCTGTAAAACAGTTTCCATTTTAAGCTTTCATACAAGTTTCCAGAGGATACTTACTCAAACATGTCTATAAGACATTTATTTTCCGGTGTAAGTGAAATATATTTTCAAAACTCTTTCCAAACAAGCAGATACAATGCTGAGTGACAGGGTGACAAAATGGCAAAAGAAATTCTATGCTGACGAATGTAACACAAGCAATATCCAACAAAAATTACTAACTAAATGAGCTGCTGCTCAGGAATGTCTCTGCAGACAGATTTAAGAAAACATCAGCCTTCTCCATCAGGGTTAGAAAGTCTGAATGCCAGGAATGACTCGGAAAGAGAGAAGGAAGAGGAGAACTAGGCAAGGCACAAAGAGCACAACAAATCAAAGGTGGAAGAGTTTCTAAGCCAGTACAAGCTAAACAGACCTTGAAGCTGCAATAGAGAAAGGTGGATGGAGGATGACCACGAGATGAAGGCTTACAAAACGGTTATTCATAATGCAAGGCTGGTCGGTGCCCAGTGAAATTGCCAGGCAAGTAATTTAGTACAAAAGCAGTAATTTCTCCCTGTGGTGCATAATTAAGCTATGCCACACGATGCCACAGAGCCAAACATATAGATGATTTAAAAAGCAGTTAAACAAACGTATGTCCTTCAAGGCCATTTAAACACATCGTATCTGGATAATGGCACACAAGGGAAAGCCCGGCCACACTTGCATCTCCTCCTGAGCAGTTACCCCAAGTCACAGCTAAAAGCATTACTGGGGGGCCCTACAGAGCTGGTCTTAGGGCTTTAGGGTAGTGAAAAACACAGAAGAAAAGAAATGTTGACTATTCGTATTACCCACAAATACCTCTTGAAAATGGCAAGCCCTGAAAATGTTAACTTGACAGGGACAGATATGTTCCCTGAAGTACAGCAACACTCTCATTCAGGTGGAAAATTAGCAATTGCCAACACAGTAATTACAAGGACTTTAGGATGTCCTCTGGGGTAGGGCTGTCATCCTCCTGGCTGAGACTTCTCAGGCAGAGGTAAGTGCAGCACTTCCACACGGCTTCGACATCACATCCCACACGCTCTTTATCCTACCTGCGCAACACTCGCCAAGCGTGTGGAGGAAGGTCAGTGCACACACCTGGCGCAGCCATTTGCCCCTACGACATGGATGTCCAACCCAGAGAAACTTGGCTGTTCAGACCCTGGCTGGGAGGCATTCGGGGAGGAGTCCCTGAGCGCAGGTTACAGAAGCGGGTATGTGCCACATCCCCACTCAAAATGTTCAGAAAGGCCTTTACAAGTAAGAGCTCAAAGGACCTCAAAACCTCCTCAAGCACTCAAAGCCAGAGAACTTAAGTCATTCCAAAGCTTTAAATCAGCTTAAACTCAACTAAGGCCTTAAAGTGTTTTAAGCATTTTAAACCCATCTAAAGCCTTAAAGTGGCTTAAGGAGCTTAAAATACTCTAAGGCTTAAAAGTGGTTTAAGTATCTTTAACTTTTGGCTAACCCCACTCCTCGTACCTCTCCCAACTGCGTGGCACCCATCACACCAGGTTAAGGTAGGATCCCATTTACCCCAAACAGCCCAGGTCTCTGACAGAATTGTGCTCTTTTTAGCCTCCCCCCCTTCCAGCTATTCTGGGGTGCTTTGGGGAGCACGGAGCCCTTCTCTCCTGGCTCAGCACAGGCCCCGCATCTTGCGGCCGACAGCTCTGACTGCAGCGGCTGGAGGTGGGTGCACACGAGTACTCAGGGGTTTGTAACAGGGTTTGCTGGGCTGGTGCCGTAACAGCACCTGGAAATCAGCCACACACTTCTGTTTTCTTTGGTTTCAAAGAGTGGAAAGGAGCGAGGCCTGGGGTTGAACTCTCCGGTTTGAGCAAGACTTTGATCTAGGGCTCACACACCTACAAAGTTTCTAGTTTCTGGTTCCAGTTTGGCTGTAGATGAAAACCGTGTCAGACTGACTCCCCTCTTCACCTCACCAACAGTTTAAGTCTACATTTACTGCAGAATATGAAACATACCTGGTTAATACGAGTTTTAAATTTTCTGATGCCCTAATTTTAATCGTTCAACCTGGGAATGGAAATAGCCCAGGATGTTTCTGTGTGGCTGTTCTCACACTTAAGAGTGACTGCTGATGCATCTTTTTTGCACTACCATTTCTTAGGTACCAAAACAGAAACTATTTTCTTTAGAAAATTGTACTTAATGTTATATTAACACACGTTTCTGTCACTGATGCTGCAAACTTGCCCCATTCTCCTCCATACCCTTGCTCTGTGCACTCCCACCAGCACATCCCCTTGGGACGTTTCCCATCCTTGCCCCTCCCTGCAGCTCAGCTCCCGATTCTACTGCCTCTCCCATGACTTAAATTAAGATTTTTCCTTTCTACCTCCTTTTTTGCTTCCTCTTTCACCATTATTTCTTTGGACAAGTGAAGAAATATACATACAGATCCCCCAGGACAACGTATCCAAAACAGTTCAGCTGCAGCTCATCTGACACAGGGATTTATTGAGGATAAATGTTGCATCCTGGCTCTTTGAGGAAGAAAAGGAAAGGGAACCATGCAGTACCCAGAGCTATCCGCCCGCTGATGACTGTTGCTATTCCCTTCCCCCAAAAGAAACAGCAAGTTACAGAATCAGTTACAGCTTGAAGGCAAATTAATCTAAATTTGTTTTACAAATAAGGTTAAAGAAAACATTTTAAAGCAGATACAAACTGCATTGCTAGCAAACCACTCTGAATCATCAAAAGGTCAGCATCTCTTTGGGCTCACAGTGGGCAGTAAGCCAGAAACACAGCACACTGCTTTCCTCTTCATGTGTGTGCATGATTTAATTTTAATGGAACACACTGCAAAGAACATGCTGAAATGATTTTTATTGCTCCTATGTCCTGTGAAAACATCTCCCTTGGATTAACAGCACTGTGCCAAAGTCTGTACAACACTGGTAGGTGCTGGCGGATGTGCAGGGCTGACAGAGATTGATTAGCAATTTCCATGATCTGGCTCTCAAAGAGGGACTCCCTGCCTCAAAAGAACCATGCACAATTTAGTATCTGTTTCCTTTCTTCACCTTCTCCTGAGACAGAAACCCTGCAGGTTTTTGGTAACCCAAAACTTAGATTTTTGCCCCCCCCGACCTTTCTTGAGATCTCTCTCCCGGTGCACAGACGCTTTTCTTCACTGAACTAAGAATTGCCATCTGCCCTTTTCTTTGAAAATGGGGCAGAGGAAAAAAAAACCTTGTTAATGTCTCACTGTCAGGCAAAGGAGGCTGCCTAGCCTTTGTGTTTGGTTAGTATCTGTAAATATAAAAATAAATTGTATCTTTTGTAGTCCCTACAGAAGGTTCTTCAAGCTAAGTATACTCAAAAAAAACCCCAAACAAAAAACCACTAACCTTTTCATATTGCAAGTGTCCTGTGCTGGGTAAAGAAGATTGTTTCAAGAAGCAGCAGGTTCCTGGGATCTTCTGAGACTCTGTACTGTTATGCTTTTGAATATATCTGTTTTATTCATTTGTCTCAAGTCCATGACATCTGGATGAAGATACCTAATGGCCTAAACAAAGCTAAAGCCTCAAACTAGAACCACATTCCTGTTTCCAAGACCACATTGCAAACAAGCCTTTTAACTACAGGATACTGAGGTACCTGCTGTTCCTCCTGCAGAACATGGCTTCTTTTGTCCAAATAGGAAAAGATTAACATATCTCCTGTTCCCCACAGGTTCTCATTTTAGTCGCCTTGGCTCCCTGCACAACCCTCCCAGAGTGGCCACAGGTTTTTCAGTATGACAAAGTAGTTTTGCAAAAGCAGCTCAGTGCAGAGCACATTCTGGTAAGCAGAACAGGATACTGCAGTCCCTGGCTCTCCTCTCTTGGCGTCTACTGCAAATCTTCTCACTACATAATTAGGTAGTGCTTAGTATAACAAGTCCTGGCTCCTGGGTGCTACAGGTGTGAATTGGGACACTAAAAATACTAAGCCATGACTCCTTAGCAGCCTGTCTTTTCTTAATCTCCTGCTGCAACTATTTCATTTGGTGACCTGAGGAAAGCTGCGTTAGGCTGCTGCTCGGAGATCCTTAGATCTCTGTGTAGCTCTTTAGATTCACGTGATGCCTATGCACAACGTTTCTATTTCCATACAAAGCTTGCCGCAACTCTGCAGACGCACAACATGCCACGACTGGGCAAGATCATGATTCAAAAGAACCACAAGCAGTCAAATCCAGCTCTACTATGCTGTTCTGAGCCACATTACCACAAAGGCTGTAGACACTGGGCCCATAAATAACATTCATATACTGCCCCGGCACAGGGGTCACTACAAACCGGCACAGCTTAGTAGAAGACAATTACACTAATTCCATTCTTGCGTGGCTGCAACACCAAACAAGCACAAAATTTTCAAGTGTGGCTGCTATGGTGGTTTGCTCCATGCCCTGTGTCACCCTGGCTTTGCCCAGAGGAGCTGCTGCAGGAAGGCAGGCGGGGGGTGAAGGCAGCCCCTGTTCCCCCAAGCTGGTGGAGGCTCTACCTGCTCTGCCACCAAGGGACAGCGGAGGTTCAGGTGCTCACTGTGAAACCGGTGCTCTCTGGAGGGAAAACCGTGCTGGCAGGGACTGTGCTAGGGTGTCCCCTCCCTGGAGGGAGAAGGGAAAGATGTGGGACCTCGCTGCTGCTGCAGTAGGTGCGTGGGACCAGAGGCCTGCCCCAGGTTCCAGAGGGGCCAGAGTAGCTGGTCAACTGCAAGGGAGAGCAAACTCCCAAGTTTCCCTCTCCACGGTCCTTCAAACCTGTCTCCTCCGCTGAAAGGTTCAACAACGTCCTCTTGGTACCTGGGAAGACATTTTTCTTTTAGCATTACCAGCCTAGCTGAGCTATCATGCTCATCAATTATGAACGCAGAAGGCTTGCACGCGTGCAACAGGATAGAAAAAGCCACCATGGGCCTTTAACAGGTCCATGCTTCTGCTTCGAGTCACAGTTCCACCACTGCCCAGTGCAGGGTGGGTGCACTATATGTGACAACCACCTGGAGTAAACCCAGCCAAAGAACAAATACAAAGACTCAAATAAGACATAATTTTATTCCAGAGCTTCCAGCACATTCTGTACTTAACAAGCCCAGTGACATGGCATAAATAACAAGTACTGCCCCTCTTAAAATCTTTCTAAAGAAAGATTATTACCTGCGTAATGGGACTTCTTTGGTTGGTTTTTCTTTCTTTAAATCAAAACAGTGGAAGCATTAATTAAAAGTAATTGTTGATGGTATCATCCTAAATGCTTACCGTGTTTCTTATCTGGCCAGCTCATGCCTTAGATTCCAAGAATAAATCACAAAGACAGCAGATACCACATATCACCACAGAAATGAATTTAGCCTGGGAGAACAAATTAAGAAAAGATACAATCTAAAGCCCAGATCTCCCTTTGGAAACGATGACTTGGTCTCACTCCTGTTCACAGATGCTCTTTGCACTTGCAAAGCTCAAAGTAAAGCAGTAGCAGAGCAAAGCTCTTGCCTGTTAAATGTTCTGGTGAACTTGCCCCACGCAGGGGCAACACGAGCCACCCGTGCAGGGCTCGGGGAAGCAGTGCCCTGCCCCATCGCTGCAGGCGGCTTGGCCACGCAGCTGCAGTACACCGGCACGGCCGTGCCAGCGGGGCAAAGCCGAGGCACAGCTGGGAGGAGGAGGAGTCCAGCAGCCGCAAAAGGGCCCGGCTGACGTGACCTGGTCCGCAGCAGGAGCGGAGAGCACAGTAGGCAGCAGGCACCCCAAGCGCTTTGCAGAGGGGCAGAGGCTGCATGGTTCCCCCTTCCCTGGCCGTGCTGCTCCCTCCCCTGCGGCCCAAATGCCACGGCAGAGCCTGACGTTCAGATGACTGCAGGGAAAGCAATCACAGCCTTCCTGCAGAGCACCCATCTCTTGTGTCAAGTAAGCGCACTGAGAGCAAAGAAAAAAGCCAACTTTGTTGACTGAAATGCCAAAAGCTTCTCCTCCACACCGTCCTTCTATCACCATCTACAGCTCCTGCACATGATTCAGGGATCCTTCACCAGCTTTATTTCTCCTGGGCTTTATCGGCCATCACAGCTTCTTCAGCCAAGATCTGAGGCAGGCTTGAATGAGTCACAACTAAGATCAGACTGATTAATGCTTATATGTCAACCGCAGCTTCCAGCTGAATGTGAAGTAGGTGAAGTTGAGGAAGGAGAAAAACACTGGGTTCCCCATAACAAAACTCAACACAGATACTTCAGGATTAGTCAGGTATCAAACACCTAGATAAGTAGTGGAAAGAGAATATTAAAATTCACCTAACATTAAATATTAAGAGGAAAATTGTTCCCAGGCTTTTAGCAACCATCCTTAACACCTGCGGCAGGCAGCATTATAGTACATATCTCCATTGAGTACTCTGTAATCTTGCAATTTGTGTTATCAGAATTTTTAAATGCAAGAAAAATTCTACTACTTTTGCTCCCAACCATTCTGGTACCAATAATCTGGTGAAATTGCCCTATGCAGAGGTAACACAAATCACCCCATACAGGGAAGGGGGAGGCAATTTAAAAAATTGCATTACCTTTTTCTATAACATACTTTTCTCCCAAGTTGTCCCTCACTGTCCTGGACTCCCCACCCCTTGAAGAAAACAATTCTTTGCTTGCTTTCTCCAGCAGCAGGCTGGTCTTCTCCCACGGGGGAAGACCCACGTCCTTTGCGTCAACGACTGCAACATTTGTCAGAGAGGAGAGCTGCCTGCAGGAAGCAATGTGGCAGCTCTGGACCTCAGAAGCGTTAACTGTCCAAACTCATGTTATTCCCGAGACCTACGTTTTCTCTCTAGTATCAGCAGTGAGCATTCTGGGGCGCGGGATCAGCTGTCGGCAAGACGCTCCCACCTCCCGTTACCTGCATTGGCTGCTTCTGCACAAGCTTTGATGTGTCGAAGAAGCAAAGGCAAATGGCTCTGGCTCCCACAGACACAGATGCTGTTAGCTGGGCAAAGGGAACTTTCTGGAAATAAGGACGCCGTACCAGGTATGGTGTAGATATAGTAAAAGCAAGCCAGAGAGAGAAGGGAAGGAGGAGGTTGCAGTGTTGCGGAAGCCCCGGGAGCCCGCCATCGCCAGGTTTGGTGTTCGATCCCTTCCAAACCCAGCAGAGTCCTTTAGCGAGCAGCAGAAATAGGGAGTCCCCAAGCTGAGCAAGCAGCAGCTAGCAGAGGGTGAATTACTTCATCACCACAAGACCAGCTCCAGCTACCTAGTAAAT
This sequence comes from Phaethon lepturus, assembly GCF_000687285.1. NCBI lineage: Eukaryota > Metazoa > Chordata > Aves > Phaethontiformes > Phaethontidae > Phaethon > Phaethon lepturus. Next base: position 12,297 of record NW_010513807.1, read on the forward strand.
TTTGCAGGACACTAAATAAAAAGAAGTTCCTGGAAGACATCCCTGGAGCACCTTCCTAGGCAGAGTGTAACAGGCAGCTACAGTTTCCAGTTCAGTGACAAAAGCCACCCAAGGAGCATTTCAGTGACCTGGCACCAAGATAAACGAGAGCACGAGTCACTTCATGGACCTAGGATCAGTCTTTGCTAGCAGACGTTTGTGCTCAGCTTACCACCCCACATGGCTTCTATGTGTTGAGCCAAAACATTTGGATTATGAACGGAGTTGATCTACCGGATATTCTCCAGAGCTGCATGTGTACGTGCAGGCCCTGTGAATAACCACAGTTCTCATTTAACATCAGATGTGTTTTTCACTATTTCAAGATACAGAGCAGGCGAGAGAGCAATAACTGACAGTTTGAACACGTTGCAGGGGCTGCCATGATGCTGAGGCCTGTCGCGGCTCCCACTGCAGTCGAGAGCCAAACAGTCACCCACTAGGTGGGGGGTGAAGGCACTCAAGCACTTTCAGAGCCCGCTCAAAGCTTGTGCATGATCTGCCCTAACAAGCAGCTGCCGAAAGCTTTCTGTCACAGACACCTATGACCCCAAAGCCATACTGTGGTCCCCCATCCGTCATTTGAAGACTGAGCTATGCGTTCACATCTTTCACTTGTCCTTTCCTATAAACAATCTTTTTTCCACGTCACGCCATAAAGTTCTGATTCCAGCTGTAACTAGGACCACAGGTAAGTTTAGAGTGGAAAGAAAACAGATTTGTTTGAAAGCCAATGTTGTGTACTGAGGTTTGGGATTTTTTTTTAAATAGTAACTTCAGAAAACAACATATACTGGATGGTTCCAGTGGCTGTTTATCACAATGTCTAGCTAATAGAGTTAATAGCCTAGTTTGAGATTTTTAATAATTCAAAACTGTTCATGTACATAAGAGATTCCCATAAAAGTGCAGAGAGCTGGGGCCTGCTGCTGCCCCACACCCAGCACGGCAGAAGACTCTCCTCTCTCAGGAAAAAAGATGTTCCATACTCACACGTAACAGAAAGGAGCTCAGCAAGTACAAATTTCATTTCTTTGTGTGCTAAAGTGACATGGTTTTGTACAACACTAATGCATTACACACGATCACATAGATAACTGTTACAGAGTACATGATGACAGAGACGACACCACCATCCGGCCTTTCTCAACATCAGATCACACTCCAGGAGCCATAAGCATTCAGGTCTGAAAGGACTGCAGTAACTTCAACCATTAGTGCCAGAAAACGCACTGCCCTCATGGAAAGCTGTACTTAAAGTGCAGATTACCTAACACACGAAATGAAGGAGCCTGCTGAATTTTAAGGGCTTGGATATTTTGCACAGTCTCCAGCACAAATGCAAGCAGCATCGTTAAGAACAGTTGCACCGTGGCTTCCTTTCCAGTCTGTCTTCCTCCAGGAATCGGCCTCCTTCAATGCCATCAAGTAGAGGGTTGCTCCATTGAGGTGTCAATGCCCGAGCCTGGACGTGCTGCGATGTACAGGGCTGCCGATAAAACATCACTGAGGTGAACAGGCCGGGAGCGAGCATGCTGCTTTGCTGCCCTTCCCTCCCAGTGGGTCTACGAGAGTGCTCCTTGAATCGCTTCCCCGCTGTGCGTGGCTACCACTGGCCAGCAAGAAACTTGTGGCCTGCAAGCAGCGTCCTGTGCTGTTGTTCTGCCAGCCATTTTAATACACGTAGCAGATAAGCATTGAGATTTAATAAAGGAAACAGGGTAAAAGCCAACAAAACACTCCTTCCACACTGCTGCAGTGTTTATTCAGCCCAAATTCCTGATGCACTCTATTGATCGATTGATCTTTGGCTAATTGGGCATTACTCACACCACCGCACAGTGCAATGTTCGCAGCCCTCCCGATCACAACGGCAGAGCAACAGAGGCGTTACGGGGTTCCGCGTTTTACAGCGGGTGTTTACATGTAGCAGGTCCTTGTGTAAGGGCTCATTATAGGATGACGGTCCCTCTGCAAACCAAGCGGCAGCACTTCGGGCTCCTCCAGGGCTGGGAAGTGCTACATATAGGCACAGTATCCTCATCGTTAGGAATCGAGGCTGATTAGTGCCACGGAGAGCGGTTACGATTAAGCAGGTTGGCTCCGTTACTTCCGTCCCTCTCTCTGGTTTAACAGTGATCCAAACGGCAAGGCACAGGTGATGACAGGAGGAGGGTGAGGGGAGCAGGGTGGGGAAGGAGGTGATGATTAAAAAACAAAGGAGGGATACTCCGAGACACACAGTTACCGTAACGGCAGACAGGCAGACCAGAGGCAGACAACGACATGCTGACCTGCTGATTTGTCGCCCGGTCCTGGAAACCCCCATCCACCACACCACTACCAGCAGTCCTCCTTCAGTGGAACGCCAAAAGAAACATCAGCACCACGTTGACGATGATGAGGAAGAGCAGGATGACAAAGACCACTACCCGCTGGGTCTCCGGGTTCATGTTGCAGCGGAGGAAAGTGTGAAGCGCACTCCATTTGTGCCTGCTTCGGTCGGGGACCTTTGCCATGGCTTCAGCCCCCAGACAAAAAGAAACAAAGCAGCGGGCTTCTTGAAGTGACTGCTGTACAGCCCACAGCAGGGGCACGGATGGGGCAGAGGGCTGTGAACAAAAGCTGTTTTGCAGCGCTCAGCAGCAGAAGTCTAAATGGTTCGACACAGCCATCGCTGGTCCCACGCAGCACGTGTCCCAGAACACCCCCTCCCCACACCCTTATCTCAGGGGGATGCTTATCGGCACATCCGTGGGGCTCCACATCTTCTTTGCCGAAGGAACTGCCGCCATCGGTTTAGAAGGAGGAAGACAGGGAATTCCTTCTTGCAGAAAGCCCGAGCGTGCCGGAGCACTGCAATCCGGGCTGCGATACTGGCTTTCCAGAGAGCGGCTCCGCTATTTGCTGGGCGCCGTCTCCAGGATACATGCAGGCCTTAGCAACGCGGCAAGTGCCAGCCCGACGTGGCGGTGTGCAGGCGAGGCTTTTAAGGAGGGTCAGGAGTGGATTAGGCGGCTGCTTTTTTAAATCCTTCCACCCCGCACTAAGAGCGCGCCAGCAACAGAGACAAGAGCTGCCAGAAGGCAAATCCCGCCGCTCCGAGCGGGGCGGGGGAAAGCTTTCCGAGCGACAGCGTAAGGGCACGGCGAGGGCACGCAGGGCTTCTGCCCACCTGAGTGTGCAACAGGCTGCTGTGTGTCTGCAGCGGGACGGGGGAGACGCAGCCCTCTGACTGGGGGTCCAGAACCGGCTCCTGTTGGGCTCTGCCACCCGCCTCCTGGCAGCACCCTGGAGCCAGAAACGTCTAAAGGACTTGGCTACCTCTGCCAATGCCTCCGTGGGACCGAGGCACTTAAAACCCAGATCTCTGCAACCAGAAAACATCTAGTCAGCTCTGCAGAGCCCTAAAAGTGCTTTTGTGAACTTAACGTTTTGCGGCTGCACCGTGGAGTTCACCAAGCATCAAGCTGGCCGGGGTACACTGACAGATGTCCAGCCTAAGCGTAGCTCCCGCCACTGTCTGATCAGGATCAGGATGACAAGGCACTCCTCCTTGGAAAGGTCAGACATGGTTCTTGGAGGGCACCCATCACAGACAGGCTCTTTGACTACAGCTGCAGCCTTTTTCTTCCCTCTAGCCAGCAAAGCGGGGCCCACCTTCCACTCAAGAGCCGGCAGTAATAGCACTCCCCGGGAAAGGAAGAGCAGGACCCAGTATTCAGGACCTGCATTGACGAGAGGTGACTCCACATCTTCCAGTTCTCACACGCCCACCCACACAGGCCCCAGGGTGAAACTGAGAAATATGACTGCAGCAATCCAGCCCCTGGAGCTGGTGGATACGGTAGCTAGTGCATGGAGCTGGGCGCAAAGAGGGTGACTCTGCATTTTACCCAACAGTTTCAAACATTTAAAAAAATAAATAAAATCCCCAAACCTGATGTACGTATATGTATTCTACACACACATTCCTAGGAGCAGGAACCAGAAGTCACGGCTCCCCCCTTAAACGTACTAACTGCTAAACACCTATGGTAGCATCCGTCTCTGGGAAGGGCAATGAGGGAGCAGCCGCGTGATGTGGGTCTGAACAGAACGCAGTTGGCTGCTCTCACAATTGAGAGAATGTACATAAAAAAAGCTGTCTTTTTTTCAGGTGTTTGCACGTCAATGCCCATAATGTTTCTTGAAGATCTGTGTAGCTCTTGTATGTATCCTGGAACACAGCAGGTGAGAGATTTAAAAGGGAAGAGGTTTAAGAATTACGGTCTGGCTGAGTACTTCTCTTTCATTTTGTTTTTTCCCAAATTGTGCTAAGCTCAGTAGGGTTTTTATCGAAAGTGCTAAGCAGTCAAACAATTTCCACTGGCTCCTTATGCTTCTGTAACACTTAAGATATCGGTCTGTTTTAGGCATTATAAAATCAAGTCCAGAATTATTTCAGTTTGCTCCGTATGTGAAGTTCTGCTTATCAGGTCTGGAAGCTGCACTGAGAACATAAGCCCTTGTCCTACGCGTTATTCTCCTTGTTCTATATTTAGGTTGGAGACAAGAAGATTTGCAGGATCTTTAAGTTCAGAAACCAGCAAACTACTGGGAGCCACAGCCCAAGCTCCCAAGTGTTTTTGAGTTTTTGGCCAGTATTCGCTTAATGGCTTTGAAAAAACAATTATCCCTGCCATATGCACTACAGCATAATACTTAGACCCCTAAGCTTGCAGACTTCAGTTTAACGAAAGTTCTTCAAGTCCACAGTTGACTCTCATCATTGCATTGCTCAGCTCCTGGGCATTCTGCAAATCTTGTCTGGTTTTAAAGGCTTTTCGTGAACAGATTGAGTTTGGGCATAAGCCACCAAACAGTATTTGGGAGGGATGTGGATCTTCAGGAGAAGCTAATCATGGTGAATGGGAAGCATGATCACACATGCTTCTTTGAAACCTGCACAACAAGTACCATCTTCTCTAGTCACTTAGTTGGGCAGAAAAGAAATAGATAAACTCCAGTGACCCACCAAGACACACACTGATGAGTCACACTGGCAGAGGTATACTGTTGGTGCCACAGGATACTGGGCAATTTCTAAAATCCATGAAGATGTAAACTCTCCAGTAATCTCCTGAAATCTTTGCCACTCATGAACCTGCTTGAGCATTTGAAGGTGAAAGCACAAAAAGTTTGACTGAATATCTATAAAGACATCTTAAAGGTGAAAGTAGTTTACTTGGAAGCTACTCTGAGACAGCCGGGAAGGGTAAGTTGGGGGGAAACTGATACCGAGATTAAAATGCAGAAAAAAGATGCAAAATTGTAATGGCGGGTACATTTTCACCTAACTTCGTTGGAGCCGGCTCTAAGAAACATCCTAAGCCACCTCTACGTTCCTTTGCTTTTCTGATGTACAGACCTAAGCGCCCTCCTGCACTACATTGCCTGGGCACATATAACATGTTTACCTTGTGTTCATCTTGGAGCATTACACAATTAATGCTAAGTTGGAGCCGCCCTTCCGACCCCACAGCAAATAAGCAAGCAAGAGCAGAAACTGGTCTTGACAAGCACAAAAACTGCAGTGACTCTAGCTGTGACCTGGCTTTTGTTTTCACTCCCGCGCAGCAAATCCCGTCACACAGTCCTTTGCAGAGTCTGAGCACGGGGGAGTTACTTCCATGGTAACTCAAAGTGTTTGCAGTCGCGGGGGCCTTTCCAGCTCCTGCCGCGCGCTGCTGAACACCATGCGGCATTTTTCTATGACAGAAATAAAGCATTCTTATTCCTCACTGATCAGACGTGCTTCTGTGGTAGGTGGCATCACCAAGAGATGAAATAGCTGAAGGTTTTACCTTGTGGCTTGTAGTAGAGTGGGGTTTAGTTTGTGTAACTATCACTGAGGGAGCATATTTCAAGTAAGTGTTGCACAATCTTCACTGGAATCTAATTTGCAATTGTAACAATTTACTTCCAATCCTTCCTCTAAGAGCCATCCTCAGCCAGGACTGCACCAAGGGAATAACGCTGCCACTCAAGCGGTGCAAGTGGCGGGCGCAGAGCGGCCTCGAAGGCCTGATCGCACACAACGCCGTGCTGCACTCTCAGAAGTTGGTCAATGACCAAGTCAAAGACCAAGGGAAGTAAATTATTCAGGAATG
>NW_010513807.1:18518-23007 GCF_000687285.1 Phaethon lepturus
TAGATAAAGCAGAAACAGAAAGACACCCCTTTACAAAGCGAAGAGCGCGTGCCCCAGGGTGAGGCCCCGAGGGCAGCCGTGCAGAGGGGACCAGCCCCACCACCAGCAACTTCCCCCTCGCTCGCAAGAGAGGAGACGTGCAAAGCACGGCTCTGAGTAGGATCTGCTTGCTACAAGTACACACAACGCAATTCAACTCCTCTTCAAACCCAAGGACGCATTAGTACTGTAGGCGCAAATTAACTGCTCTAAAGATCGCTAGAGGAAAAAAGAACGCTCTTACTGGTTCATTTATCAACACCCTCTCTCCAATGAGGTGAAAAATGTGTCAAAATATTAACAAGTAAAGACAGGAGAAGTGCTAGAATTGAGCCTGTATGAGGCCCACCTGATACCGACGCACACTTTCTGCCCCAGCCGCACTGCCTCGTTCCCGGCACCGGGCACAGAGCACGGACAAACCGGGCACTCAGCTCCACGGTGCGTTTGCCAGCTCTGTTCAACAGAGCTTCGCATGCCATGCAAACACAGCACTGAATATGCAAATGCTCAGTTCTTTACAAGTTTTTCTAAGATGTTCCTAACTAGAGTGTCTTCTGAGATCACATTACTCTTTTTGCACCAATGAAGCCAAAGACACAACTATGAACTTCCCAGACCCTCCAGCTGGCATCACTGGCTGTTGGGATGCTGTGTATACAGAACTACAGAGGAAGAGAACATGTTCAACACAGGCAGAAACCTTCAAAAGTTCAACAGCCAAAGTACAAATTTCACCTGGATCTATATGCCTGGGTTCCCCCCACCACCACCTTTAACCTTTCTTCGACATTAAAACTCAGCAAATTATTACTGCTGCTTTTCATATCACAGAGCTGTTGAAGGCCTTCTTGGGGAAGAAGCTTCTATTTTTTTAATTGGGTGATGGAAATATTTCCACCTAATAATCTTTCATAAAGAATCCAGGCTCTGAGTGAATGTTCAATGGACAAATTCCTACCCAGCTTTCAGTTCAGAAACTAGAAACAAGGACCAAGAATTAAATTGTGAGAGTGGAAAACATTGCTACCTACAAATCAATCCATTAAAACCAAGTTTCCTTAACTCTCAAATATCCCACTACCACACTTTGCCCAGCATCCAAACTAAGCAACTATCAACCCTGTCATGCATTGAATTAACCCTCAGTAACAACTGCAGCTAATGCCTCCCAAAAGGATGTCATTCACTCCTGAGCCGTGGCCAGAAAACACCAGAACAAGTACAGCTTCTTAAATTGCATATGATCATATATTTCTAAAATGGAAACCAGTCTGCCAAGGGCCCACAATTTGCTCTGAATTTTACAGCGTGTAACACCGTGTTACTAGAGCACAGTTACTCCCACTGCACGTTTCTCTAGTTAGTACTGCATGGTTTAAGCCCACACAGCTTTTACAGCCAGTACTTCCCTGGACAGTTTACTCGTGTGATCGTTACAAATTGTTCTCTTGCTTGAGTACTAAGATTCACAAGGTAATTATCAATGGAAAGAAAACTGGCCTGACAGTTTCTTTGTGTAGTGCACAGGTCAAGGCATGGCCACACTGGTTCACTGCAAGAAAAGCAGCCATTCCGATGGGCCACCTCTAACAACAATTAAAAAAAAAAGAGACAGAATCTGCTTAGCAACCAGTCTTTTGCTTTCAGACTCTACAAAAGCTAGAAAATCTCCCAAGTTCTCCTAAAGCAAGTTTTATTTTTAAGAACAACAACAATAACTATTAACATATTTGAAGCATCTGGGAATTATTGTCATGGCCTAGAGCTCTGGTGTCAGAGGAACTGTGTTGCTGCTGTGAGCCACGTACCGACACAACACATCCCACACGCTTGTGTGAGCTGAGGCAAGGGAGCTTCCAGCATCACACACAGAAGATGACACATTTCCAGGGTGGGTTGGGCTAGTGCTGGGCATGCATTTGGGTTTGACTAAAGGTGGAAAATTCTCTCTCAGTATTGAATGATGGATGACAGGCAAGGGGTACAGACAGCAACAGCTTGGGGAAAAAAAAACCAAAGCATGTTATGATAGATGTGGTGGAGCAAGGAACAAGCAGAGAGAAGCAAAGACAAGCTGGTACTGTCAATGCAATAGCCTAGGAAAACAGATCTTTTCAATACAAGATTGGACAGAGGCAGAACAAAGGATGCTGTATTAATGATGCTTTGAAATAAAGACAGGCTGAATGGGCTATATCATAAGCCAGATTGGATAGGAAAGGATATGCTGCATCATAGAGACCTAGCAAGGTTAACAGCTTGAATACAACAGCTAGAAAAGGGTCCGAATAGAAGATGACACTCTTATTGCAGAACTGAGGAACAGACAGGATGGCAACGGCATCCTTAGTGACCAAGGGAAGATGTGTTCAGGAGGTCCTAGAAATTATTTTAATGCTTTTTTTTTTTTTGCTATCCTATTTTTGACATGAAAATTTGACAGCCATGGATAACACAGAAAGCTAAGAAATGGTCTTCATTTGGGCACTACATGGGCTGGAACAGAGAAATAAGGGAGAAACAGAGGCAGAAAAATGCTCTGAGAGAAAGAACAGGCATGAGTTGAGTTGTGGGACCTGAAGCAGGTAAGGTCAGAAGAAGCTGCAATGAAACCAGTGAAGATAGATAAAGTGGGTGAGAAGGAGGGGATGAATAGCAGTGTAAGTGACAAGATGAATGTGGTGACTAAAATGCGGTAGAGGAAGATGCATAATGTACAGAGCCGAAGAAAACAGTAAAAGGTAATCACTGTAAGAGTTTTTAAGAGAGGTGGAGGGAACAGGGGCAAGGTTTTTTTTTTGGTAGTTTCTAGACCATAAGACTCCTTTCGTTCTGACTATACAGGAGATTTCAAGAAAGCCATGTAATTTTGGGCTGTCTGGCATATTCTGTTGAGCCCACACATTATAAAATATGAGTATAGGGTTCCTTTAGCTGTCATCTTTAAAAAAATGCCTTTGATTACAGAGCAGTGTTATGACATTTCTCTGACTGCTCAGCCTCCTCACCTCTTGCAGAATATACCAATTTTGTGGATGTAGAAAACAGCAAAACAGCCTTCAAGTAACAGTTCTATAAAGTTCTTCCAAGCTAGCGTGTAATAATGTCAATTTGAGAATCCTCCTTCATTGCCTTCTGATGCAATTAAAAAAGCCATAGGAGGGCTAGGGAGAACAACAAGCTCCATGGAGTATGAGAATGAGAAAAGCTATGAGAAGGTAAAAGACATATATGAACTGTGTATAAGAAACAGGCTAGACATTTTTATGTCCTACACAACAGAAAAGCAGCATAGAAATTTTACAAGGTCAAGCAGTCTTCTAAAGCCATCTTTTCCCAATACCTCTGTTTTAGCCAGCAGGCCAGAAAAAAATGCAGATAAACACACCCTGAAGAACAAGTCTTGATGCCCCATCAACCAAAAAATTAGCCACAACCTAAAATACAGCTCAGAAGCAAACTTGGTAACTGGCCTTCAAGATGATCAACAAGGCAACGATGGGAAATTGATAGCCCCAACAGTAAATGAACAAGGTACCCCTCTGCTTTACTTAGCAAAGCATCCATTAGGGATAGAGGAATGTGGAAAAACAGGACATTCAGTCCATATTAGATAGCTCAAGTAACTTGCTTTCTTTTTACAAAACCTGTTGACATGAAGACTTGCCGGTGGCAAGTCAGTGGAACAGCCAGAAGCAAGATCCTCTCTAAAGATTATAGATAAAACCAGCTAGAAGTAGGATTGAAAAAAAATAACCCCCATCAACACCTTCCTAGGTCACTGTTCCCTACAACTGCATCTGCCTGTCAACCCAAAACTTCAAGGAAGGTTACACTTGATGTTCAACTGTTGTAAAGCAGCACAGCTCTACTCCTGTTTTCTGAGGCCATGATCACGCTCCACAACTCCACGCAGATCTGCCTGACAAATATGTGCCACATGGAGGTGTGCCAGTCAGTCAGCAGACAAAGGCTGTTCTGTTTGCCTGCCTATGGAGTGCGCGTGTGTTCAAACGTGGGAGTAGTGAGGTTAATGCAAGTAACATTTCCTCAATTCTGCTGCAAGGAGCAGGCGTATGACTGACCTGCACTGAAACAGTGGCTCTCCCAAGGCATGCCGAGGGCACCGAGCCAAGGGCTGGCCCCACGTGCCCCAAAGGGAGAAGGAATCTTTCCATAAACCTCAGGAAAAGAGGGCTGGCACTTAAGCAACTTGGTTGTTATCGCTGATCTCCCCCCTGCTTTTGTCAGAGCGGTAATATAAAACTGCAAGGAATATGCCTTCACTGCATTAAAGCACGGCTGAACTTGCTGTTAACTCTGCCCCTGGGTTACTGAGTGTAGGACAAGGGGCCTTGGTTGCAGGACAGGGCTGAAGCTGACAGAGAGGATTTTTTGAGGGATTAACAGTGCTCTCTGAAGGGCCAGAAGAGTCAGGAGGGATTTC
>NW_010513808.1:0-1199 GCF_000687285.1 Phaethon lepturus
TATATATGTATAAAAATGTACATATATATACACACCTGCTTATTTATATAGATCTGGAAGCCCACTTCTAAAACAATGCATTTAAATCCAATAATAATCTTTATGTTGTTCAGGCAGGATGGAAGGTCTCAGCATTCCTACAGATGTCATAAAAAGCTGATGTGCTGCTTAGGGGGAAGGACTGAAATTAATTTCAGATGGTTTTTGTCCTGCCTGTCTGTAGCACAGCATCGCCATTTCAGGATTGCAATCTCCAAGTTCTCCAGGCAGAATTGGAGTTTTGATGCATTTCACTGTAGGGGGGGAAGAGTTGATAGCCACCAGAAATAAAGCAGGAGAGATAATGAGGAAGTACTTCACAATTCAAAATCCTTCAAATGCAAGAAATTGTCTTGTGTATCTAAAATAGTTTTAAATCTGATGCATCCAGGAAAGACCTCCTCTATTTAAGAGCACTGAAGTCACATTACAAAATCATTCTTCAGATTTTTTGGTGAATTTTGTTTGCTTATTTCACATAGAGAGTTTTCAGCCTTTATGTTAAGTAAAATGGTTTTCCCATTGTCTTGATTTGGATACTCTCATTAATTTCTTCTACAAAATCCATCAGGAGGGTTGAAAGGCTATGGAGCATTAAATCATTCTGTCATGCATTTCAAGATGCTTTCTTCGTGCTTCAGAGTTTGTCCTCCACAGTGTCTGTGTACATAGATAGGTTTTCTTTCTCTGTATCTCGCAGGTGCTGCTCTTCCATGACCAGAGCTATGGTCTACACTACGAGTACACAATTCCACTGGATCCCCTTCCTGAGAATCAGAGCTCTAAAGTACCAGAGCCTCTTTTCATGTGGACTCATTCTGGCTGGGAGGACTGTGATGCTGTATGTGGAGGAGGTAAAATAAAAGAAAAATGTACAAACACACACACACATACATTAAAAATTTATCTGTACATACAATATGCATGTGTATAGACAATACATATATATGTGTGTATACAATATGCATATATATGTATATACCTGTGTGTATATAGATATATCTCAATTAAAACACATGGTGTATTAATATTTAAGACTCTGATGATCAGTGTTGTGTATTTAATAGTAATATCCTCGTTGCGGCTTGTATGATTCCATACAATGGTGGACATACTTCAGTCTCATGATTCCTGATTATATTAAAAGAATAGTGATAACT
>NW_010513808.1:1230-12781 GCF_000687285.1 Phaethon lepturus
TAAATAAAGTAGAACAAGTTGGTAGTGAAGGAACAAAACCTAGATTAGCAAGTAAATTCAGGACACAGATTCCAAGAAGAAATACAAGTGCAAGAGCTAGAACAAGAATAGAAAGTTCATATGCATTCCACTCTGTATTGGAACTATTGAAGATAAATGATCTGTAAAAAACTTTTCAAACTACAGAAAAGCTGAACCCCAGTCTCAGATCAAATACATACAGTTAGTAACATGAGTTGACGATGATCCAGAAACATATGGAACAAATATTACAACAGCAGATATTAGTATGCTGATGTGATATTTTTCCTATGTTTATGTTTATAAACCATAAAAAATGTGAATTTGGAAGAACAAAATACGATTATGAAAACAAATATTGGAACATGAACAGTATTGCTGTAATAAAATCCTTTAAAACTGCTGTTTAGAAGATGGCTATTCAAATAGATAATTACACTGAAAAAATACTTCAGAGCACAACCTATAGAGATCTGTTCATGCTTTGTGCAATTAGTCAGACTTACACTGTGGTTACTAAATTGATTTTTGATACCTGTCTTTCCTGCTTATGACCTTGACAGTCATGGTTGCTCTGCTCAGCAGTGCTGAAAACTGTTGTGCACCTTGTGATTCAATAAGAAGGCCTGGAAACGCTTTACTTTCTCATAACAGCAACATAAGGAACACAGTGTTCTTAGCTCCCTTGACTCTGTGAACAATCCTGGTGTCATGACAGATTACTATAGTTTCCATAAACACGCTTTTTGTGGTTTGGTAAGAAAGCTTCTTCCCTGAAGGTATTTTGTACGTGGTGCTAGTAGCATCCTCTGTTTCTTAGTAGCGCATTCCTATTTACTTGGAATAGTCATGCTTTTTACAGTTTCCTGAAGTATTTTTAGAATAATTTTAATGCTACCAGAATCTCTCATTATTGCCCCAAATATTTCTAAAGCTGCCTATCATCTGGAAAAGTCTTAAAATGCAGTATGTCGGTAGTTTATTCTTCATTAATGCTTAAATAAATATTTAAGTGTTTTATTGTAATGTCTATTTATCATCTTCTTCTGTTGTAACTGGCCTTCGTTTTATGTTATTGTCTAAAATAGCTGAGTTAATACAAAGTTCCATAAAAGGTATTTTTACAGCAAATATTCTGAAATAGAAGTGAAACATTTTTCTTACTTTAGACAAAACCGTTTTAACTGTTTTATTAGTTCTTGGCTTAAATAGGAAGCAATCATGAAATTAAAATGCTGCATCTTGTACCCTGGGTAAATATTTGTGTTTCAATTTTTAGCATCAGTATTTTGATGAATCTAATTAAAGAATATAAAATTATTGGTACTTTTGCTTAAGTGCTCAAAGTGTATATCAGGATGAAACTATTGATGAAGCTATGTGGTTTCATGTGTGTTTATATATGTAAGTGGTCTGCAACCTCCTGTGTTGCAGAAAAGCTTTCTTTGTGTGGGAGAGAATACGAATACACAGACGTGTATCTAAATGCAGAAAGAATTGTCAAACATGTCAGATGCTTTAGATGATAGATCAGTTGCATGTGCTGTCACAGACACAAGCGCTGTGCGAAACGCCAGCTGCGGTCACACACATAATGTGCCTTTACAACTTAACTGCTCCATCCGCAGCCACATTTCTGACCGCTGGTGGACATCGCATGCTTCCGTCTGCCCTGCTCCTGCACGCACTCTGCTTGTTGGTAAACTTCCAGTTAGAACCAGAGTGTTAAAATGTAACCATGGGAACAAATGGTTATGAACCTATTTTCTACTAAGTGAAGTCATTAATTCCAGGATTGCTCGTTATCTAAAAATTAGGCTCCAGTCCCATTGCGAGTTACTGCTTGCGGTAGGTATTATGTTAAATTCTGATTTCTAATGCTTCCAGCTTCAGGAGACCCCAGGCTCCAACCCACCGATCAGGGCAAGGGTTCTGAACAGAACGTGCAGTAGGTCTCTGCGGGCAGTAGCCAACTTCCTAAATTATTACCCTACCGATCAGGTCAGTTATGTGGCCTCTTTAGTTCACGGGGCATAGTGCAGGCTCCTTACTGAAGGTTGCATGTGCTGATGGCCTTCAGCTGAGTGCTGGTCACACCTCCCGTGTACGGCTAAACCAGGCAGAACTACTAAGCTTGAGAAGGACAGAGCAGTAGGACTTGTCATTCCTTTCCTTATTTTATATATTAACTGACAAACGTACTTTTCCATGTACTTTTTCTGCGAGCTTTTCTCAATGCAGGGGCCTCAGTTGTTGAGAAAGAAACAATTATTCCAATAAGACCAAGGATTCCAATTATTCCAAGGGTTTGGCCTATGACTAGTTACAGGAGTAAAACAGTAAAACTCTATTGACAGTGGTGTGCAAAGATTGGATTAGAAAATCACACTTCAATACCTCTTTTAAGGCTCCCTGCTAGCTTTGATTTTCTTGTACAGGTTTTACAGTTCTTTTCAAACTGTACATGAAATAGCTGTATCTGAGAAAGATACCTCTGTCCTACCTTTTTTACAAAGTTTTTCCCACATGCCTGTTTTATTTTTTACTAGGTGAAAGAAAGACAACAGTCTCCTGCACAAAGATTATGAACAAGAATATCAGTCTTGTGGACAACAAGAAGTGCAAATATTTAACAAAACCTGAACCGCAAGTCCGCAAGTGCAATGAGCAGCCATGCCAGACCAGGTAATAGTGATTTGGTTAAATTAAACTGAAATATCTAGTTGTAAAAATCTTAGGAGCTAAGAGAGATGACTGCCTCTGGTAATGAGCGTGCAGTAAATACATACATCCAAAAGGTTATAAGGCAAAATGTAGAACTGGCTGTTGTTTCTCATGAGTTTTAATGAAAGAGCCTTTAAGCACCATGCCTGAATCAATTCTTATTCGATAAAGCAGGTCATTGCTTTCCTCAGGAAGAGTTCTCACAGGCTGATGTGTACCACGAAATTGAAATGTAAATGCTGTTTATATAAAGATGGATTTCATCCCATGCTTTTAATGAATTATATATTTTAGTGTTTGTTCAATCAAGGCTTCGCTCCTTTAAAAGCTCTTAGTAAGCTCTGGATGCACTAAGTAGTAAATAAAGAAGTAAATAAATAAAAACCTGTTCATCAGGTTTTCTACACTGATGCAACTTGAAGTATAGAGACCCTTTCTCTCACTCCTCTCCTCCCTCTCCCCCCATCCCTTTCTATGTGGATCAACAGGCGGGACTAGATTCTGATGGTGGGTGGCATGGTGGAAGAAGCAGGAGGATCTTTTTTTCACTGAATGTCACCCCAGGAGGCAGCTGCAGCATACAGCCTGTGCCCTACAAAGCCCACCCCATTTGACGTCCCCGCAGCCACTCTGGCAGCCTGTTCCTTGCACTGGCTGGCCAGGCTGGCACGGTGACCCATTTCAGAGTTTGGCATCCTGTTTCCACATGGCAGCTAAGAATTATTACTAAGGAAGTCCTCAAATATTGTGTGGGCTTGGTTAAAGTATCTGCCACCTTTCGAGGGAGGGGAGAGCAGCTAGCAATAGTTGGTTTGCATCCCCAGGACTAAGCACTGGGACAGGTTTACTGCAGTCATCTGGAGGAGAGGAAGGTGGTAATTTTAAAGAAAACAATACAAAGTAAATAAAATGCAAATAGTATTGAAGAAAGTATGTAAAATGAACCAGAAGACATAGCTTTCTTGGGAAGGATGAAATACTGAAATTGATAAAATGCAAGATATGATATGTTTTAAGTAAGACCAAACCACTGAGGTCTGGACTTCACCAGACTAGGTGCATTACACTTTGGAGGGATTATTTGTATTTTATTATATACATACTTGAACAGATCTTTATTTTATTTTATGAACATCACTGTGCACTTACTGGTTAGAAATTAAATAGTCTGATCTTTTTCTGAGGCATTGTCAACTATAAACTTTCAATGTTCTATACTCTTTCCAGATTATTAAATGAAACATTTTAAATGTTGCTAATTGCTACTCAGAAATGCTGTGCTGAGAAATGTAGAAAGACATCATGATCCTTAACATATATCCAGGTTTTTGTACAGTGTTAGTGATTATTACAAAACAAACAGTTAGCTTTCAACAGAAATGTAACTAAAGCACATGCTTGCACAAGTAGTTGTTTGTTATTGGTACTTGAAGAAGTGCCTTAAACTCTGTTGAATTATCTTGACAGGCTGTGATTTGTAAATTGAGTCTGATAATAAAAAACCCTTAGTTAACTGTTTTATTTTCTTACAACAAATGAGTGGCAGAAGATTGGAACAGATTTGTTAAATCTCAGTTTCCTAAAAACTCTCCCATGCAGTCTAAATCTCCTGGGATACACTTCTGTACTGCATCAGTGGCAGAGCTGTTTGATTTTTAAGGGCACATGGCCATAGTCTGGAGCTACAGAACATTTTGGGAAAATTATATTCCAGAACGATTGCTCTCCAGGTATATGGCTCTGCCAAGCTGCGTCAGCCTTCCTTGCTGTTGTGATTTAAACCATGCAACCCGAGTTAGGCCTGACCCTGAAGAATATGAAGAAGTCTGAGCTTTCATATTTCTTCCAGAGCAGAGAGCCTTTCACATAGGAGTGATTCCATCTTGCAATTAAGTATTTTCAAAGAATGCTGGACTTCACGTGCATGGTGTGCACTTGACGTATAAGTAGTCATATAGATAGAGAATAATAGGCTGATCGGTGATTGTCATCTTTAAAACACGTGTATTTTGGAGCTTTTCTAATTGGAATTATAATGAGATTAGAGTACTGTGAAAATGCAGTGACAATGGGCTGGGAAATGAAATGATATGAACATTAACACCTTATTTAATGTAAATGTTAGATTAATTAATCCATTAACAAAGTGAAGTAAAAAGGAAACAGAAAAACAGAAAAAATGCAAGTATGTCTTGCATGTGTGTACTGGTAAGCAAGAGAGTAAGATGATGTGATGGTACTTATCCTTTCCTGATTTCTTGTTACTGCATTGCCTCTATTTCTTTGCAGATGGATGATGACAGAATGGACTCCGTGTTCAAGGACATGTGGAAAAGGGACACAGAACAGACAAGTAGCCTGCACACAGCAGCTCAGAAATGGGACCCTGATCAGAGCTAGGGAGAGGGATTGCCTTGGGCCAAAGCCCGCTTCTGCACAGCGCTGTGAAGGCCAGGACTGCATGACTGTGTGGGAGGCAGGAGTCTGGTCCGAGGTACTGCATTTATTTATAAAAACAGTCTATAGTGTTTATTTATGCTATATGATTGCTAAAAAGTGATTACTGTTTTCTGGGAATATGATTTTTTCAGCGGCAAGTGGCACAGCTCAGCCTAATGATTTTCATGGTCCTCATGCAATAATTTGGCAAAGGCATCAGGGACTAGGAAAACCATCCATGCAGAACTACTACATTTTACCTAGTTAATGTCCTGGAACAGTTTATTTTGGCCAGTTTTCAAGCACGTATAATCAAGTATGTCCTGACCGTGGTTGTGGGTAACTAGGGGTAAATGGAATTAAGGCCATCACTTAGCAGTTACCAGACCTTGGGTTCAGAGTAGGAACATCTCTGACATACTTTTGTACCAAAGGATGTTGATAAGCAGATGGTTGCTGCCATTCTGCTTGAGAGAGACTATGAGGGGAGCTGCTTGCAGAGGATTTTCCTTCCCTTCCTCTCTTTTCTCACCTCTTTTTCTAAGAACAGCACAAGCAGTGGGCAAAAGGCTTGTAAAATAACACTATTTCACGTATGTTGCATCCTGAAGCATTGCTGTAGAATGCAATTATTATTCAAATAACCTTATTAATTTCAGATCTGTTGTGAGAAGAGTGGTATTCACTTACAGAGGTGCAAGACAGAAACCCAGATTGTTTAGTTGGTTTGTTTTACTTGAGACATGAGAAACAAGTCAGCATGTTGTTGTTGTAAGCAATAAATATATTTTGAAGAGTGAGGTGTTTCCCACGGCCATTCCTACTATCACCATTATACTGGAAGCTAGCCATTACTGCTTCCTGCAGTTATAATCAGCTTGGCAAAGGAGAGTTTTGATCTGCAAGACGTGGGATGATCAAAAGCAGTGATAATGTTTTGAGAAGGAAATGGCATAATTTTTGGCAGTGTGAGAATGGTGGAAAAAACATAGATTAAGACCTTCTGTGCAACTTGAAGGGAGTTTTCACATGCTGTATATGCAGTGACTCTGAATTTTCAGATTCAGTCTGGATTCTTGCATAGTTTTAGAATATTTACTTTTCCATTTTAACTTTTTTTCCCCTCCCAAAAAAGTTCTGTTATACACTAGCGGAGTTTTTCTGAAGTTGCTTCATATCTTATTCTTACGGACTTTATTTAGATTTTCTTTCATTGTATTTCCTTTCATTCGTAGAACAGAAGTGGGCTAATATTTTCAGTATAACATTTTGCACTCACTTCTTCATAACTTTTCAGACGTTTTCTTACCCAAAAGCCTAGTTTTTCCTTAAACAAATATTTTTTGATCTAACTATATATTTTAGGTGAAAATGCAACAGTTACCATTCTGCCCCATAAGGAATTTTTGTTCATTTGTTACTTTTTAACAAATTCAATGTCTGTGTAATTGAAGATTGGAAGTCAGAAATCACTGAAGTCTTGAAATACTTATGTTAGCCTGGCAGAGGTCATTAGAAGGGGATAAAATGGGGTAACTATCACTTTTTCTAGAAACCTGAAAAACATCTTTTTCCAACAGTGCTCTGTAAAGTGTGGTAAAGGAGTACGGCATCGGACTGTGAGGTGCACCAATCCCCGCAAGAAATGTGTTTTGTCCACAAGACCTAAAGAAGCAGAGGACTGTGAGGACTATTCCAAATGCTACGTCTGGAGAATGGGAGACTGGTCTAAGGTGAGGCATCCTTGATACGAGTGCCCCACAGCATAATACATTTTGCAAGCTGAGTTCTTTGTAAGAATTGCTTTTACCAGAAGTGTAGGAGTCTCCCAGCTGAGGGAACAGTAAGGCTAAAAAAAAAAAACAAAAAACCCCCAAAACATCTAGTCACACTGAGACCACAGTATAAATAAAAACCAGAAATATGAAGAAAGCGTGAGATTAATCTTCAATATCATGCAAATCTGGTGTAAATTTACTGTTATCAGTAGGCAGGCAAACAACTCCTGAAACTGCAGCTCGCTCCAACCTCACAGTTTGCACATTTCATTAAAGTTATGTTTTCACATTTTATTTGTGTTTCCAATAAGTTACACCCTCCAGCCTTATAAGGAAGCACCTTCCGCCTATTAAATTTCCACATAGACCATTTAATATCTAGGAAGCATCTATTACTGTCTATTCTGAACACTTGACTTAGCTATCAGTACGTTATTTCCTTGGCATATGGGTTTTGATTTCAGTGAGGTACATAAGCATAGACCAAACTGTAACAGAAAACATTGGTTATATCTGTGATTGTGTTATTGGACTGGGACCTTGAACATCTGATACAATTTCAGCTGTCCAAAACATGATGAAATACTGAAATTGAACCTTGTCAAAGTTTTCTCTTGCCATATCACAGACCACACTTTAGCAGAGAGATGGTAATCTTTCTTTTTTCCCCTTGCTTCTCTTTATAACTTTGCACACAATACTTCTACTTTCAGTGCCTGACATTATTGCAGCAGTTTTTAACTTGCTTGTATGGAGAAGTATTTAATGTATTTTTAGTTGTCTTTCATGTGATGTAACAGCTGGAAACAAGGACTAAAGCCAGCAGTGTATGACTAGCCAGCCTTCCAAGAATTAGCTGCGAGTACTCTGTGGGCAACTAGTGTTTCGTAGAATTCTGCTTGGGAGCTCCCATTTTACAACAATGGGGTACAAATTGTCACTATCACGTTACTATTTATTTAATTTTCTTTACTTTTTTTCACATTTGAAAGATAAAGGATAGTGTCTTTTTTTTTTTTACAGTAATGATCATTTAAATTAAAATATTTGGAAATATTTTGGAACAGCCTCACAAAAACTGGAAGATACCCCCCCACCTTAGTTACTTCAAAAGCACGAAGTAGTATAACCATCAATTTTTTAAACAACAGAAGGAACTAATCTCCAGAAGCAGGGTTACTTTTACAAGATGATGTTTTTTGCAATAAAGTTTAGTATTTGCATTTCCATACCACAGAACTGCAGTAAAAGCCTGCATTATTTAGCACTAGCACCAGCAGGGAGTATATTATGGAGAAATGACAATCTGCTTTCTTCGTTGAAGCAGTCATTCAAATCAGAGTTGCTGAGGCTGTGTGGGGATGCTGAGGCAGTTACACCGTGTTCTCAATGCCCTCTGGAGAAAAGAGGTTTATCCTTTAATTCAGTACTTTTCACAATCATCCATGTCATAGATGAATGTACAAGAACTTACTTCTTTCTGTTCAAAATTTACTTGACTTCTTGTATGTTCTTCTTTCCTTCTACAGGCAAAGCTGTAACACTGTCGCCTAAATTGTACTTTAAACTTAGGAGAAGTTAAAACTTAAACTTTAAAATTTTAAACTTAAAATTAGGAGAGGAGGAAATATTTCATATGGAATTGACAAAACCTTTTGAACAGTTAAACATACAGCCTGACTGTGACTTGTGCAGATGAAATTTTCCAAGATTTATACCAAAAAATAGATACTTTAATTCCTCTACTGAGACATGAGTTCAATTTAAAATATACTTGGATTTCCTTTTTTTTTCCCTGTTACTGTTCTGTTCCATTGCTAGAGTACATAGCAACATGAAGTCATCTTAATATGTCTGCAATGGGGGAAACAAATGGAAAGCTCAGATAAATGTTAATCATTGCTCACTGTTTGTTTCTAACTCAGAAGTTCAGTGCAGCCTTCTGTGTTCACTGTTTTTACTCTTTAGGATTGTTCTTGACATTGACAGAAGGCTGTTCCTTTGATCAGAGCCAAGTTCCCCCAAGCTAATGCCAAGACTTGGCTTGAAAAATTTAAATGACGCTTCTCACACATTGAAACAAGAGGCTTAATGTGATCCTTATTGGCTTTGCTGCTCCCCTTGAACTCCTAAGTCATAATTTTAAATGACGCTTAAATTGCGCTATTACCGAAAAGATAACATTATTAATAATCATAGCACTGGTGTAATGGAGTTATTTTGTTTTAGAGGTACAGTCACATAGAGATCAAATAATTCTTCTGCTCAATGTTTTAACAATAATAACAAGATCAAAGGAAATTCTACCAAAATTGCAAGCTTCAATAGAGTCAATAAACACATCAATCCTTCTGTAACTCTGACTTAATTTAAAAGTATGCTGTACAGCCTGGCCTGTATGCAGCATTAACTCCATAATAGCTCTTAAGTCAGCAAGGTGGCTCAATACGCTAAACATTGCTGTTCTTAACATCAGTTGGGCTCTGTGCCTGCCCTCGTGAGGAAAATTGAGTGTGATGAGAAAGTAAAGAATAAAGGCTCCAACTGAGTTTCTGGAGCCAGCACCTAGGGCAACATTACCAATTACATTGCCTTTTCCCAGTTAACACCGTCCTTGGAATACCATACTTAACAATGTAAAAGCTACCTTCAGGTGAGGTACTGTCTTGCCATTTAGGGTGAGGCATAACTTAGTCTTACTAGTAGCAGTGTCCTTTACTAAACATCCCATTGCCATCCATTTCAAGGCTATACAAGGACAAGGTCACACTCAGAGGAATTAATCATCTACGTATAAACAAGTAGGCAGGGGAGAGGTGAAATGAAATGCATACGAACTGCATGTTTACACATCTACCTGGCTTACTGGAGAAGTTCACATCACTGTAGAAGTCATTCTCCAAAAAAGACTTGAATTTATCAACAGCATTGAGTGCTCAAAGAGCAGGTCTAGGGTATTTTATTTAGGAAGCTGTGTATATTTTTTTTTTTGGTAGTATCTAGAATATTCAGAACATTGGTGGAATAAATGAAGCATGAGAGGCAGGATGAATTCTGGAAGGGAGAGTAATTTGGAAAGTGGTTTTTGAAAATAATAATTAAAAGCTTAAATTTGCATGATACTATGCCAGAAACTTTTGGAGAGATTCGTCAGGGGATAATAGAATCAAAACACTGGGTAACAGAGTAGAATTTAGGAGCTGTCATTGGTGAGATGAAGAAATACAAAATATTTGTGTATAGGAGACCAGAGAAGTGGTCTAATATGGTATAATATGGTGTAAGTTCTAAAAAGACATTTGGCTATGGAAGCTGAAAGGAGGATGCATTCAGTAGAAACTAAAGCAGCAGCAGCAACAGGATTTCTAAACAGTATCTGTGTTAGGCCAGAGATGCAGAAGAGGCAAAAACAACATCTGGGGTAATGGTCCAAATGGTTAGGATGGAGTTCACTTTGTCTGTAGCCTGAAGAAACGAATATGAGGAACAAAAGTTAATCTGCTAAATTTTTTCCAGTGAGTCTGAAAGGACATCTGAAGCAACTGCTTGTTTTTTGCACTGAGTCCCAGAATCCATGGCCTATTCCAGATTATTTATTTAAGACAGTACATGCAGTGCTGTCTAGAAAGTGTGTGTTTCAGGGGGAAGTCAAGTCTGCAGCTTTGGGGAAGAGACAGAGTGAACCCAACAGGTCACAGAGAGATCTCCCAGTTGAGTGGTACAAAAAGCCACTGTCAGTGATGAGGATTGCTTCACTTCTGTTCCAATCAAAGAACATGTGAAAATGGAGACAGGAAAAAAAAAAACTTTTTTCCAACTATTCAACAGCTCGGGGCATTCAACCTTTAAACTGTGTACTTAAACATTTAAATAACCCTTAAATTTTCATAGCAAATAAACTCAACTGTTTTAGTCTCCTTCAATTAAAAAAAATGGAATTTGGATAGTATTAATGTTATAGTTTTACTGACAAGGTAATTAGCCTTGGTTTTATTCTTTGGATCCCCGTCCAAAACTGTTAGCTCTTTTAGATTCCAGGAATGGAACAGAGCTGGCCATGAGTCAAAATATGGCACTATTAATAGATTTATGGACAAAGAAATTATGTGACTTTTGTGAAATAATAGAAGTCAAAATAATCCTGGCATCATGTTAATAACTTTTATATTGACTTAGTTATACAGTTAGTTTCCAGCAAATGAGGTATGTCTTTGTTTCAGAAATGCAGTTCAAGCAAATAATATTGGAGATGTCAATATAATAAGAGTGGGGAGGGGTTTTGTACATTTCTAACTAATTCTGTAATATTAACATCATTCGTTTCAGGTAAAGTTTTTTTTTTATATACATCAATGTGCTGTAGTACTTTGCCTGCAATAAATGTAATGTCATGTTAGTTTCTAGAAAAACAGAACAAGAGCAACCTTAATAATAGGCAAAGGCACAGATAAGAGTGGAAAGGATTTTAAAAGTAGACATTACCCGTTTTGCACACACACAATAATCACACATAAATGGGAAGTTCTGGTATCTGCATCACACTTAAATCTACTGGGACATCTTTGCTGGTTTTCTGCTACAAGCCTCTG
>NW_010513808.1:13033-31029 GCF_000687285.1 Phaethon lepturus
CCTGCTGAAAGATGCTTGCAGTCATATCTGACAAGTCACACGGTAGGGGGACAACTATATAATCAAATAGATAAGGAAAAGGAAAAGAAAGAAAAAAACATTTTAAATCCACCTAATAACAGGTATTCTTTTTTTTCCTATGCATCCTAGGAGAGGGTCTCAAGCAGAAGGTTCAGCCTTTATACATTTGTTTTGAACATTCCCTTGAAGAAGTAAACAAATGGGTGCCCATAGTGACCTTCTCAGGGAGTACCATAGATGGCATAATGCAAAAAGAAGGGGAACAGATGAAAAAATCCCAGCCCTCATAGCTAGAAGAGGATGATGGAAGATGGCAGCATGTAGCAGAGGCAAATACAGCCCGATGCTTAAGCGGGCTTGTACAGCCACAGTCTCATTGCACGATGCACAGTGTGCTGCAGGGTGCCATGCGAAAGAGTGGTGTGGGGAAAGAGGAGATTCACTTACACAGCCACTCCTGTTGTCTGACTGAGAAAGAAAAGGGCAACATTGATGAGTTCAGCCGCTGTATGAAATTGCTTTGGACTGTGCTGATTTTAAAGAGTGTTTTTCAGGGAGGCATGCTGAGATGCATGCTAGGGACCCAAATTAGTAGTGAAAAGGTTGACTTCTAAGTCACCTTCATAAACATTAACAGTTAGAGGAAGTCTAGGAAATTCCAAAAGAAGAGGAGATCTGAAATATACCTGAACAAGCTGGGGTTTTCTTACTCCCTTGTAGTAGAAGTAAAATGATAAAAATGCTGTTGAATAGATAATTGAGAACTTTATTAGTAAATGACATTTTCCTCCACGTATGCCCAGCCGTATTTTAGAAGTATAAATATTGTTAATGTTCGTATGCAGTCATAGACTTCGAACCTCATGGCAGCTTTACAAATTTTCTGGGTGCTCTTTCCAGCCATATCCTCTGTGGTTCTACCTACAGCCTGAAACCATAGCTATGAAGAAATCTCGCTGCTTTTTGCCTTACAATTGTTTTAACACTCCTTAATATTGACAGGTATGATTGACTGGACACTGGCTTACTGGTGTGAGAAGGATGTGTCTATATCATCAAAGCAGACTTTGATGTGAAGCTTTCTAGTGAAGCAGAAATTGCTGTGTCAGTTAGCATGAATTTTAAAAAACTTGTCACTATACAGTGTAGCTCATTTTATCTTAAATTGAATAGACTGTAGGTATCCATGCTGTGCACATGATCTCCATTTTGCTGTTTTCTATTTTTGATAACTAACTGTCCCTTTAGCTTCTGTAATTATCTTCTGTACTGGCAGCTTGTCTAGCTGTTTATTGACTTGCCAGATTTGGCAATGTGGCATTGCCCAAAAGGATAGATCGCCGCTATGGATACTCTAGCGGTATACTGGATTCAGAGATCCAGGGTATCCACTGAGCTTTGTGATCTGACACCTTTCTTTCCACAAAAACGGCGATGTTTAAAGAAATTAGTCTTTCTACAGCCTTACTGAAAAGAGACAGTGTGGGTTTCTGACAGCCTGAAAAGTGCTGTTATTAATGGTCCTGATTTTTAGCTGTGATGAACAGAGTCGGTAATCTGGAGTCCAAAACCTGCATATATCAAATATCTAAAATGCTAATTTATAATAACTTTTTTGTCATTTTAAAGACCATCATTGACTATACCCCATGAGGTTAAAAATTTGGTTGTCTAGAATGGTAAGAATATTTTTCAAGCATTCCTTAAAATTGAAAATTAATAGCTTCAGCCCCCCAAAATTAAGCTTAAATGTTTTCGTAAGAAGTGCATTGGTCAAACAAGATACTGTCAACTGGATGAGTTCTTGGACCAACTAGGTCAAAGGATCCTTGAAATTTTGCATACAAATAAAAAGATACGGCTTCAGGGGGAAAGTTTGGTTAAACTGTTAAGCATCATGGCCTTTACTAAACGTCTTCACAAATAGAAAATTATACATGTTTGTGTTGCAACATTAAACGTTGATATTGCATCTTCTTTTTAAAAAGGAGATGGGATTACCTTCAAGGGAAAAAAAAAAAGAATTAGAAACCAGAAGATTAGATTTGGGATGGGGGGAAATCTTAGCTATAGTTATTAGAGCTAGAAGTACAAGTAGGATGCCTTTGAATAACCGTTAAGTGTTTCTACTACAGAGAAGATAGCAGAAAGCCACTTGCTTGTGCTGAAGCTTGCTCTGTGCTATCTTTCAACATTTGGACGTTGTGATCTCTTGGAGCAAACAAGGCCAGGCAAAAGACACAAGTTCACACCTAGCAGGAGGCATATCACGCAACTACAAAGGTGGAAGTGACAGAGGATAGTAGTAGCACCTTCCCATCACCTTTTGGCACTACCACTGTCTTCCAAGCCATTCTAGTGCAATCTAGATCAGGCCAAATACTAGTTCCCAAACTTTTCTGATTGTGAGCTTTATAGTGCCAGGCCAGGCCTTATAATCATAGAATCACAGAATCTTTGGGTTGGAAGGGACCTTTTAAGGTCATCTAGTCCAACCCCCCCTTCAGTGAGCAGGGACATCTTCAACTAGATCAGGTTGCTCAGAGCCCCATCCAGCCTGACCTGGAATGTTTCCAGGGATGGGGCATCTACCATCTCCCTGCTCTGGGCAACCTGTGCCAGTGCTTCACCACCCTCATTGTGAAAAATTACTTCCTTATATCTTGGCAAAATCTGCCCTCTTCTAGTTTAAAACCATTACCCCTTCTCCTATCGCTGCAGGCCCTGCTAAAATGTCTATCCTCATCTTTCTTATAAGCCCCCATTAGGTACTGGAAGTCTGCAATAAGGTCTCCCCGGCGCCTTCTCTTCTCCAGGCTGAACAATGCCAACTCTCTCAGCCTGTCCTCATAGGATAAGTGTTCCACCCCTCTGACCATTTTTGTGGCCCTCCTCTGGACCTCTTCCAACAGGTCCATGTCTTTCTTGTGCTGAGGGCTCCACAGCTGACACAGGACTCCAGGTGAGTCTCACCAGAGCAGAAGGGTAGAATCACCTCCCATGACCTGCTGGCCACGCTTCTTTTGATGCAGCCCAGGATATGGTTGGCCTTCTGGGCTGCAAGTGCACATTGCTGGTTCATGTCCACCTTTTCATCCACCAGTATCCCCAAGACCTTCTTGGCAGGGCTGCTTTCTATCCCCTCATGCCCCAGGGGTTGCCCCAGCCCAGGTGCAGGACCCTGCACTTGGCCTTGTTGAACCTCATGAGGTTCACACAGGCCTGTTCCTTGAGCTTGTCCAGGTCCCTCTGGATGGTGTCATGTCCCTCAGGCATGTCAGCCTCACCACTCAGCTTGGTGGTGTCTGCAAGCTTGCTGAGGGTGCACTCAATCCCACTATGTCACTGATGAAGATATTAAAGAGTACTGGTCCCAATACGGACCCCAGAGGGACACCACTCGTGACTGATCTCCATCTGGACATTGACCCATTGACCACTGCCTTCTGAATGTGACCATCCAACCAATTCCTCATCGACCCAACCATCCACCCATCAAATCCATATCTCTCCAATTTAGAGAGAAGGATGTTATGGGGGACTGTGTCAAAGGCCTTACAGAAGTCCAGATAGATGACATTGGTAGCTCTTCCCTTGTCCACTGATGTGGTCACTTCATCACAGAAGGTCCCTAGGTTGGTCAGGCAAGACTTCCCCTTGGTGAAGCCACGCTGGCTGTCTCGAGTCACCTCCCTGCCTTCCATGTGCCTTAGCATAGCTTCTGGGAGGATCTGTTCCATGATCTTCCCAGACACAGAGGTGTTGGTAGTTCCCAGGGTCCTCGTTTCTACCCTTTTTAAAAATGGGTGCGTTTCCCTTTTTCCAGTATCCAGGGACTTCACCTGACTGCCAGGACTTTTCAAATGTCATGGAGAGTGGCTTGGCAACTACATCAGCCAATTCCCTCAGGACTCTCAGATATGCATCTTGTCAGGTCCCATAGACTTGTGTATGTTCAGGTTCCTCAGGTGGTCACAAACCTGATCTTCTCTTACAGTGGGAGGGACTTCGCTCCTCCAGTCCCCATCTTGCAGCCCATCCCCTCAAGCAGTGTGGGAAGAGACACTGCCGGTGAAGAGTGAGGCAAAGAAGTTGTTCAGTACCTCAGTCTTCTCCTCATGTGTTGTTACCAGTCTGTCAGTCTTGCTCATCAAGGGAGGTACACTTTCTTTGATCTACCTTTTCTGGCTAACGTACCTATAGAAGCCCTTATTGTTATTCTTTGCATCCCTTGCCAAGTTCAGCTCCAGATGCGCCTTGGCCTTCTTGATCTCATCCCTACACAACCGGGCAGCGTCCCTGTACTCATCCTAGGATACCTGTCCCTTCTTCCACTGCTTGTGCATTTCTTTCCTGTCCCTTAGTTTGACCAGCAGGTCTCGATTCAGCCATGCTGATCTCTTGCCTTCCTTTCCTGATTTCTTACACCTGGGGATCAAGAGCTCTTGCACTCTCTGGAATGTGTCCTTAAAGATCTGCCAGTTCTGTTCTGCTCCCTTGTTCCTGAGGGCAGTTTCCCAGGGGGTCCTGTTGACTGACTCCCTGAAGAGCTGGAAGTTTGCTTTCCTAAAATTCAGCCTCCTGACTTTACTATTCGCCTGCCCCATATCCCTCAGGACTACAAACTCCACCAGTGCATGATCACTGCAGTTCAAGCTGCCTCCAATGTTGATGCCACCAATTAGCTCACGTGCACTGGTGACCAACAGGTCCAATATGGCATCCCCTCTGGTAGGGCTGTCGATTACCTGGCACAGGAAGTTATTCTCCGTGCACCCCAGGAGTCTCCTGGATTGCCTACAGCTCGCTGTGCTACTTTTCCAGCAGATGTTGGGGTGGTTGAAGTCCCCCAGCAGGACGAGAGCCTGCACGCGCAATGCCTCATGTAGCTGGAGTGAGAAGACTTCATCAGCAGACTCCTCTTGATCTGGTAGTCCATAGTAGACACCAGCTACAAGGTTCTCTTCCCTGATTCTTACCCAATAAGCTTTCAGCCTGCTCATGGCTATTCCTCAGAGACAGCTGTTCACACTCTATCCATTTCTTGACATAGAGGGCAGCGCCTCCACCGTTCCTGCCTTGCGTATCCCTTCTGAACAGCCTGTAGCCATTGATAGCCGCACTCCAGTGGTGGGATCAGTAATGGCGACCAGGTCATAGCTTTCAAGCAGCACGGGGGCTTCCAGCTCCTCCTGTTTGTTGCCCATGCTGCATGCATTGGTGTAGGGGCACTTCAGCTGGGCTGTCGGCTGTGTCATCCTCTTAGAGGAACCCTCTTTAGTTCCTCTGAGGTCTTTCTCTGGTGCAGTAGGCTGAGGGATCTCACTAGCACCCCATCCCTCTAACCTTGGTGTGTCATCCCACAGCTTGTCATGGGTTATCCTGATATTATCCCCCTCGCCCTTCGAGTCTAGTTTAAAGCCCTGTCAATGAGCCCTGCGAGCAAAGACCCTCTTCCCCTTTACTGCTGCAAGGGACTCATATATGCACACATATGCATATAAACATATAAACACAGATTTAAACAAAGAAAAACATTTTTGGGAATTGCTGAATAGAATCAATGTCCCATATCCAGGACTTCATTATGTGCTTTCCCTAAAAAAAACCTACCAATTTTTGTCAAGGGCTGCTGGGATCTTTGAACAATGAGTCTTCTGGAAGGCTGATGCATAATTCAGCAGGTAGATAAATAATGCTTTACCAGTGATTTAATACTGTACTACACAACCATTACAATGAAGAACTTCATAGCCCAACTAGCAGGATGCATATCCCAGAGTACTGTTCTGAATGAGAAGGAGGAGTAACTCTGAGGATCCTTTCAATGTCCTTGTGCTGACCCTATTTCTCACTCAATCAGGCTTGGTTTAAAAAGATTATTCTCAACAAAATTTTATAAGATAGGGACTACACTGACCATCAGAATTTCAGTGTCCCAATGAGCTATGCTGAATTTATGTGCAAAAAATGCTATCACACAACATCACATGTAAGAAAGGAGCTAATGGAATTAGAAGTAACATTGGATGGCAAAGGGGGGGACAAGACAAACAAGAGCAGCAACTTCTGTTTTACCTTCTCAAAATTTCACAGCTGAAATGAATATATTGTGTAAGTATAGCCCACTCTACGTACGGATCACCAGTGTCGTTACAATAACTGATTATGTACCTGAGACTACATTGTAAGACTATCTCAGTATACAAACTAGAAAACACTGCAGTTTGTCTGGTGTAAGACATGGCTGGTCTTACAGTTTGGAGGAGAACACCAGTGTCCTGACATTTTGAACCACA
Source organism: Phaethon lepturus (assembly GCF_000687285.1). Taxonomy (NCBI): domain Eukaryota; kingdom Metazoa; phylum Chordata; class Aves; order Phaethontiformes; family Phaethontidae; genus Phaethon; species Phaethon lepturus. The sequence goes on from NW_010513808.1 coordinate 19,354, forward strand.
TGCTTTTTTTATCATTTCAGCGTAGGCTTTTGCTACATGTTCATTACTCTAATTTCTGTCTTAATGTTCTTTCTTGCTTTTGTTTAGTGACACATATTGGGCAAATCATCAGTCTGTTCATGATAATGCGAGCTTTTTTTCTCTAATAGCTGACAAGTCTTTCCAAAGCTGTCAATGTGTGCAGGAAAATTCAGTTATCCAGTCCAGTGCTGAGACTCAGGCCAGTCAGCATTCTTTTGCCTGGTGTATCTCCACCTCTAAGATCATCTCTCTCTCTTTCCAAATGTTTTCCTTAGCATCTCTGACTGTATCATCTGCCAACATGTAACTCATTTAGCCGGTTCACTTGGGTTCTGTTAGAATTTATGTAATCCTTCTGCTCTTGTGGGATCTAATTGATATTTGTGTGTTGGAAAACCTTTTTATTTAATGCATTTTGTAATCCTATCTTTCATGCAGTTAATATAGTTAATACTGCTTCAGGTGTTCATTCTTGCGATAAACTTGACCTATGAAGTCCTCATTTTCTCACAAAAGTATTTATTGTTGATTATTTTTTGTTATTTTGTTTTAATCTGTGTGATTCTCACTTTTTACTGTTTTCTAATAGCTTGTAACTAGTTACTAGCTGAAAATACTTAAAAAATATATTTAATAAAAAATTCTTGAAAATCTCTTTTGAAATAATTGTTTCAAATTAAAGTCTGGTGATTTCTAACTGGAAAGACAGAATCAGAATAGCTACTCGACATTATTCATTTATCAGTTTTAAATAATTACAGGAAATATTACATATTTTTAAATACTGTGAGAAAGATTTACTTTTCTGCTTTATCTGTGCTGTTTCAGGCTGTTGTTCATAGATTTATGTTTAATCTCCAGATTTCCCTCATCTAATCTTGCCACAAACACTTCCAATAATGTTGACATAAAACAGAGTTCGCCCAAAAGTAATGATCATTCTTTGGTAAGTTTATCACAGGATCACAACAACTCAGGTCAACATTGTCTAACTCCTGGCCCTCTGGTTTCTCCCTCAGGACAGTCATGCTTTTGAGTGACCTCATCATAAATAACAAAAGTGTGACACTTCAGTATGGTTTTCCTACTAATAAGGCAGTTAGAGTTATTTTCTGGAAATCCGTTTTCATCCAATCAAGAATGTGTTTAGACATTTTGAAGAGAAAATTAACCAGTGGAGGTTTTATCGATAGTTGTAAGTTATTTTTCTACTTCATTTTCTCTGTTTCTTTTTTAAAGTTTTTATTTCAGAAGTAATGACCTGTATGTGGGATCATGGTATTTCAGCTAAAAAAAGTCCTTAGGGTTCAGTTGCCTCTGAATTTGTTGTGTTTTTTTAAATATCTTTCATATCCATTTAGCTGAGTTACCTGATATAACTTCAGATCTTCGTGATTTAAAATTTGATAGATACAGTGAATGGAAGTAAAGGACCGTTGTTAGGATGAACTCTTTCTTTTACTTCTAATAGTACTGGGAGAAGGAGAACTTGAGAGTGCTACATATTATGATGCTATTTGAAGGCAAATACTTAATTTTATGTAGCTTTTTGACATATGTTTCTTTGAATTCTGAAAAGTAAATAGATAAAATAATAGTAGAAATTTTTAGGGCAAAGGGGTTTCTTGGAGTTTCCCCCTCACCTCCTATGACATTTCCTTTATGTCCTTAATGGGTTCTTTGGATTGTGTTTTCACTAGAAATACCATAACCCTTTAATTACATTTTTGTGCTGATGAGCTATGCTTTTCTCTGGAAGGTTTTCTACAGAGCAGCAGGCCAGCATTGTGATATATACGCCAACATTAAATTATATACTCAAAGGCTAATATTTCAAATTGTTTTTAAGAGTTCATTTTCATCAGTCAAGAATGACATACTCCCAAATAATTTCATTGGAAAAGATGAAGGTAATCATGAGGTCATCAAATCTAACTGCTTCCAGATTCTTGTTTGTGTGTTTGATAGTTACAATCAATGGAGAGTCATCTTCTGCCAAAATACCATGCAGTGATATCTCAGATATGAGAGTGTGAAGTATAATAATGTCTTATTCATCACTAAGCACTAATGGCAGTAATATATACAGTATGCTATATACAAGACTTTTTACAAAGTGTTTGCAGTATAATCACAAAGTCTGGATCCTCTTACAGCGTTAAGAGTTACATCAGTTTTATCACATAGCTCTAACAAATAATTGTCTCCTTTTGGTTTCTTTGCTGACATATTTTTAAAGTAACATGCAGCCTTAGGCAAACCTTTAGTATCTTTAGAATTGATAAAATATCCATAAAGTCATTGAAAACAAGACATAGTTCTGTAAAAGTGCTGCTGATTGGAGTTGTTTCCTTGGTTGGACAGTAAAAATCCTAAAGAAATTATGCTCATATGATTTGCTTTCACTTCCCTCATCTCAGAGTACCACAACCATCACAGATCTATTTTATCAAAAAAATTGAGTATATGGTTTCAGCTTTGTATCTGTATTGCCTTCAGAAACCATGAAGGATAAATACAATTTACAGAACTGGGAAAATAAAAGTTAAGGCTTCACATCACTGAGAAGCATGGAAATAGTTTTATGGTTGCCCTATAGACAACTTATAAATTGTGAAGACCTTCAGTTAATTTAGAGAGTATATCACATTTAAGCTTAAGCAGGGATACACATTTTGCCAGGCACCTTTACCTGAAAAAAAGAGATAATAATGTGATGGTGAATCTGTTGACTTGAGTTTTGAACCAATGCCTAACTCTTCCTTTTTTTTATAGAAAGGTCAAGCTTGCCCTGCAATTTAAAAAATGTTCTTTGAGGATATATTTGTATATTATCAATAAGTCTGAACATCTCTGCTTTTAACTGCAAAATACTGCAGCCGTGTAGAATGCTGATGTGTAATTAATAATTTGTCAGCAGTCACCATCTTATTTTTTTTTTTAATCCACCAGTGTTCTGATGTCAAATACTATTTAACAATACATCTAATGTCCTAAATAAGAGTAAAGAACTGATTTTTCAGGTGGAGGTATGCTTAAAATGGTCTTAAAACTTGAATATGGTTTTGCATTAAATATAGATCTATAGAAAGTGTAAATACAAAATTGGAATTTATGGGAAAGTAAAGTACATCTGGAGCATACAGAAAAACATCACTTCCTATATCACCTATATTATAGTGTTACGTTTTGTCCATGCTTTGACACAGATCATGAATGATGAGAGAACAATGCTGATATCTTCCTCGATTTGCTGTATGGGAGGCTGTAATACAGTGTGTTGTTTTTATGGGTCAGGACTCCAGATTGTCATACATGGAATTTTTGCAGCTTAATGCTGAAGTTTAATCTTCAGTTTGAAGTTTTCAGGAACTTTTATCCTAGTACTTTTTTGGAAAATAATACAATCATACTCAGATTTCAGTTTGTGCAGGAAAGGAAAATCTTCATGATAAAGGCTTTCAAGTCAATATAAAGCTTGTGGAAGACTCCACCAGAAAAAGATACCCTTCCCTTTTGCTCTTTTTCTGGTTCCAGAGGGATCCAAATCTATCCTGTGTGCCACAATAGACAATTCTTTAGTCTTGCAAGAAATTTTGTCTTCAAAATTCAAGGGTTTTCTACCTGTTCGTTGCATAGTTTGGTAAGAAGTGTATTGTGGCATCAGCCTTCCCTGAGCTTGAGGAGATTCTCATCCCTTCCCTAGTACTCCCCAGTACTTCCCTACTACTCCTTAGTACTTCTCTAAGCAGGCTTCCTAAATGAACTAATAAGTCCAACTGTCCTATCAAAGCAAACTAGTTGCATTGGGACAATCAAGATTTTTAATCATGAAGTAGGTGACTATGTTTCATTAGTTCATCCAGGAAAGCAATTGGAGAACTGAACCTGGGTTTCAAATATAGACAAAGAATTTGCTAATTCCCAGTTGAGTCCCGCAAGTCTGCTAAGACTGAAGCCTATCAAACCCTACTATTGATCCAGTGTAAATGAGTAATGATATGCTTAGGTATAGATTTTTATAAACTGTCCTAGAAAAATGACTGGGGTTTTTTTTTGTTTCATTAATAATGATATTACACCAAATTCTATATGGTTTTCCTCAACCAAACTTTCAGTTGCTTCTTGTTTTGTTACCAAAGACAGTTACACATCATCCACCAAACAACTGAATTGTTCTGCATGGAAAGCTAACATGGATTTAAAAAAAAAAAAAAAAAGGGGGGAAAAGGAAGCTCCAGATTCCTGAAATGAGGTGAAGAGGGTTTCCTCCATAGGAACCCTCTCTCTAGCCCAAGTTATGAAAGGTAAGCTGGAGCTCTGTCTGTCTTATTTTAAAATCTTATCTCTTTTGAACAGTTATCCTGTACTAATTATTACTCCAGAAAGAAAAACTATAAAGAAAAATATGGGGGGAAAAAGAAGGGAAAAAAAAAGGTAAAAGAAAATAAAATAAATAAGAACAACTCAAATTTGCTAAACTTAGGACAGACCAACAGCATAAATTTTTCAGCTGAATTTAGGACAAGTTCTGAATTTTAAATTCAGCATTCACATACTGAGGTGTTGGGTGTGTCAGAAATGCAAGAGGCAGAAAAACCTTCCTGGAAACGATGCATGGGAGAACTCGGACTCCATCTTATATTTGGATCCATTAGTCCTTCTTTTTGTATTCGTTACACTATTCACAAATGCCTTTATTAAAAAAAAGTTCTTAAATAAACTGCAGATTATTTGCTTTATTTAGTAATCCCTAAGACTATACTGCTAAACTCAGTATAAAGTGTTTGTTGAAAACAAATGCACCACTTTATCTACTACCTGCCTTCAAAAGCAAACTTCATAAAAAAACAAGATACATGAAAAGATTGCAAGCATGTCATCAAATATGAATCCTGTTGCTAAAGTCTTGCTGTCCTTGTTTCAGACTCACTTTATGAAAAGGTTGAAACTGCTTAAATGCTGGAACTGATGAACCTATACATAAATGATTAGGAATGCTCTGCTAATAATTTCCAGTAGAACTCATCACTAGTTTCCTTATGAGCACATTGCTCTCCACTTTGAATGCTACTTAGACTTGTAAAAACTTTTTATTGAACAATCCATTTATTCTTGAAAATAAATTGTCCGAGTCAATTCTGTTAATATTGTCACAGATTGAGTTTTTCACTGTGGATTGTATCAGTGATTGCCTGTTGTCTTGGCAGAAAGATACAGTTTGACTGTTACTGTGACAATTTTTCCCTTAATTTAGGAATTCCTACTTCTTGTGAAGGCCAGCTGGAAGCAGCTAAGGTATTACAGCACCTTCCTCAGCTGTTGGCCTTGGGAATATGTATTCTCTCCAGAATATATATCTTTGGCAGGGAACAGAAAAAAGGAATCTTGGGTAAGGGTTGTGAATGCCAAGTATAAGGATTGTTATATTTAACACCTAGGTTTCTGTCCTTGAAATTATGTTTAAAAGAAGTTCAAAAGTAGGACAAAATTCAAATAGGGTGGGTAGATTTTATTTGAAAGAAAGAAAAACTTTCAAAAAAAATAGCTGTTAACTATATTTATCCAGGAATTTTTTGTAATCTTTACCAGGAATGTTTTACATGTCTTGCTGCTTGAACGGTTTTACAGTACCTTTAGGACTGTGTCCAAAATGCACAGATTAACAGCCACATAAAAAACTTCTGGCTGCGTATTAGAACATTTAGTCTAAACCTACAAACACAGTTGTCCTATGGGAATTTTTTCTGATCAGCTACATGGCCTTAAAGAGTGAGCCATCTGAACAGTCAGAAGTAAAACATAATTAAGCACCAAAAAAATAAAATGTAACGTGGAAGAGTGACATTTGGGAGGTGGAAAGGATGAGAAGAAGAGCTATAGAAAAGTATTCTTCATTCACTAGTAATAAAAGTTGTGGGTTGAAATTAATTTGAGATCTGATGAATTGATGCAACTTTCTACAGATTTGTTTGGAGTGGGAATTTTCTGTAAATTTTAGATATATACACTTCATACATATTTATATATATTTATATGTATTTATATATAAAATCATGGAAAAGCAATTTTGACAGATAGATTCCTTTCTGATTGAATTCACTGCTTAATATGTAGAAGTGAAAGTATTTTTTGTTTCCTGGAAGTTGAAGGCTTTGTTACAATTTTAAACATGGCAGCTCCAGAAGTATACAGAAGCTATGCAGCTTTAACTACATACCACAAGTGCTACCTAAAATATGACAGCTGCACATCCAGTGAGAGGTATTTGCCTCAGGTTGAATATTTTCAGTGAGAGAAATCCAAAAGCGAGGCAAGCTTAGGAGACGGTTTTGGAAGAATCTGCCTACGTGCATATGCAGTAAAACAGGTATCAAAATGAGGGTCAGAGCTGTTGCTCTCAGTTGCATCTAGCTGGTGTGCAGAAGTTGAGGTGCAAATTGGACCAAGTGCATACCTTTGCAGAGTGAAAAAGAAAAATACTATGGATGCCTCTCATCCTCCAATATTCAGTGGCTGCTTTCAGTTATACCAGCAGTTGGCTGGTGTGTATGCAGCACAAATTCAGGTTTAAGACCACTTCATGGAGACACGCAGAAATCTCACTGCTAGTCTGTGTTGCTAGCAAAGGCACTGCTAAACGCCATACCTGAAGTGTGTTTTCGCTATTATTTCATACGATTTCATACTACTTTGCAAGATAATACAGATATGGTAAAAAGATACTATTTTTTTCTGGCTTCCAGTCAGTCGAATCCTTAATTCTGAAGTCAGACACCGCTGCTGCTGCTGCTGCTGGTGTATGAACAGGGAAGAGCACAGCTTGATTATCAGATCCCTGGTTGATTTTAAAATACTGGTGGTTTGGAAAAAACTTTCTTACTTGTAAACTGATCAGGCTGGCTTTGAAAGTGTTGGATTGCAAATCAGTGTAGTAGCCCTGTCTCTTCACAATTTTCCCCAAACATCTTAAAGACTTAATAAAAGTTCTCTGCTTTATAAAATAAAAATAAATATAAAATTAAAAATCAGTACATTTCTGTGGAAAGAAAAGAAGGCAAAACAGAAGGCGTATTTCTTATTTTATTTCCTGCTTTGCCACATGTTTTCTATATGGGCTAAGACATTTTATTTTATCATCCTTTAGTGTCAGTTTCCTTCTCTAAAGCTGGGATGTTAGTAAGTAGGTCATGCAAGACTAAAATTAATTGTTTGCAAGTTGTATACATCTTCGGACAGAAAACTGCATCGCAAGTGCTTCATAACGCTCTTTGAAATATCTCACAAAGACCAGTAGCGGCTCAGTCATTAAAGGGATGTTAAATCACCAGTTAAGATTTTAACACCAAAATCTTGCCAAACTCTGCATAGAAACTCAGGGCCTCAACACTGATTAGCCGAGAGGGAGACCCGTCTGCTTGTTGCATGTTGTCTCGGTTGCAGTCACACGAAGCTTTCAGGCTCATCTGATACAGAGAAGATACGACTGCTGCCAGAGTGCTCCCCACAAAGGCACCTGCATACTTGAATTGTAATGAATTATCAATTTGCAGATAAACCATTGGAACCCATTTTGTCAGCAGAAGTCTAGTGTTTTCAAACCCCATTCTCCCTTCCAGTACTCCAGATGAGGAGGTTGCACCTACTCACTTTAGTTAACCCAAAGGTTAAGGGCAGATAAATTATTTTTAGGAGATCTTATGTACCATATCCACCTGCCTGTCCTGTCCTCTTCCTCTGTAGCTGTTAAAAGAAGATACATACATACTACAAGCTCACACATACTCTAACTCTGGTTAATAAACATGCAAGTGTTTTACTGAAGGGGAAAAAATACAATACTGTGTGCAAAATTACTCTAAATTAAGATCATTGTGATAATCTTTAAAGATTATCTTCATCTTTTTATCTTCATCATATTATCTGCATCATATTACCTTTTTTTCATTCTCAAGTATTGGGGGTTTTTGTGTTGTTGTTTGTTCTGTTTTGTTTTGTTTTTTAATTTTGCTATTCCATTGTCTCGCTTGCTATTCCATTAAAATATTCCAAAGAGGAATCTCTCTGAAATTATGGAGACAGGAATCCAAGAAGTGGCTGAAATTTTGGCAAGGTTAAGATCAGTATTCTGTCTGCTATTGGTGATTAAATTTGGGTATGTATATTTGTGATTACACATGTGTACCATGTGCATAATGTTGGCTATTATATGAAGTCAGATTATTTTTAGCTGCACAAGAAAAAGGCAGAGAATTCATTAAAAGGAATTCTGTTAAGGGGCTTTTTCTCATGCAATTTAAAGCAGTATACTAAATTCAAAGTTTTTGACAGACTTCTACTTTGAAAAGACTTCAGTACTAGCTGGATTCCCTCCTGTAAACAGCATATTGGTTCGTATGTTAAGCTGTGGTTGCTATTGAATAGAAAATTACGTATTCATAATTGGATATCTTTCCATGCCTTGGCTCATGCAGGCTGTATCTGATTAACTTCACAAGAAATTATAGTTCTTTATTGACTTTATGGAGTTACTCCTGATACACATCACTGAGAACAGAAGCGAAATCAAGTCCACTTGCTGCCTCCATAGAACACCGTTGTTTGATTTCACATGGTTACAAGCTGAAGTGTGCTTTGGACCTTGTTCAGTCCCTTGTGAAAACACCCTTCAAGTGGATACCCTAGTCTGTTGTACCTCTCTTGGAGTCTCATGAGTCTCACTTCGTTTGATGTACATATTTGGGTGCAAGCCCTCTTTCCCATTTGGCACGTGTAAATCTTTCCTCCAAGTAACAGTGTTTAAAATGTCACTCAAAAGCACACAGATAACAAAACTAAAGGGTAAAAAGCCCTTTAGTGTTTCCTACACTCAAAATTTATTATTTCTTTTCAGAAAACTATACTTCTCCATCTCCATCTTAAGACAGAATGGTGGGGAAACCTCTTTTGTTACAGCACCCTCTCCTTGTCTTTCTCTCATTTCAATATTTTTTCAGTTGCTTCTTCAAGCGTCCTGAGGAAATGTGTTTTGAATATTTATGTAATTAAGATTTTTTAGAATTAAAATATTTCCAAGGTTATGTGGATGGTAGTGGCATAAATTTTCAGCCAGTGCACATATCATTCATTGCAAGAAATCAGTTAATATTTGAAGATGTCCTCTATAGTAAATTTATCCAAAAGGTAATGAAATTTATAGTACTTGAATCAAAATCATTAACAGGTAGCAGCAAATTGCAACATACATATATATATTAATGAATTTGTAGTTAGAGCAATAGAACATATGTCAATGGACACAAAAATAATTCACGGCCTGTGAAATTTTGTTCACAAAAATGTTGGTTTTGAATAGGTTTTGTATGTATCTATACAGCACTGCCCAGGTTTTCATGCTAATGTATTGTGTTACTCTGATAGAAGTAGAATGTTACCGTTGTTACAGTGCTCATCTGTTTTGTTTTCTCACCTCATTCTCTGTGGCAACAAGATGGGAAGGTTGATTAAAGGCCAGGCAGCATATGTCACGTTGTGTGTTTCATTTGTGGGACAGACATGAAAACATGAAGATGTGACACAAAGACAGGAGGCATATACTCTGCTCAGTAGAAGGAGCATTTCTGAACTGGCAGGAGTAATAGCTTAATTAAAAATACTTCTCTTTGTCAGTGTCTGTGAGCATTTTCTTTTGTTACAACACTTTCACCGCTAATAAGAGTAACTCGGGATACAGATACAGAACAGCCCCCGCTCCCTTCAGGCACATTGCTGTGTTTCAGTTTCATCACAGGCTCTACAAAATGGACCTTGACAGCAACGTGATGCTGCGATCAGCGCTTCAAAAAATACTGCAAATTTATTTGTGTGTTTTTAATTGATTTTCATTTAGCTAATGGAATGGAAGGCAGAAGTCTTGGAATGCTGACAGCTGAAGGAGCAGCCACTGACTTAACCTGGCATTTCACCTTCATGTTTACAGGCAAAAATACCTTTACAATGAATGTGTGTCTTCTGTGTGTTCCAGTGCTCTGTCACCTGTGGCAAAGGGATGCAGTCCCGAGTCATCCAGTGCATGCACAAGATCACGGGAAGGCATGGCAATGAATGCTTTTCCTCGGAAAAGCCTGCAGCCTACAGACCCTGTCATCTGCACCCCTGCAATGAGAAAATTAATGTTAACACAATAACATCACCCAGGTTAGGTAAGCAGTCAAAATTAAGCATTTCCTCTGGAAATATCTTTTTTGATCTTTCCATGGAGTAAAAATGATCCCAGTTTAAAAGCAGAGGGCTAGGACTCAGGAGACTGTAAATTCTATGCAGAGACTCATCTCTCTGCCTCAGTTTTCCAGTGTGTACATCAGAGACTGTACCTCAGAATGGTGAAGGGTTTTGTTATCCAAGGAAGGACCATAGTATGGACTGTATGATATTATGGACACAAAACATCCAAGATGAAAATGTGTTTATATTAGAGACATTATGAACATATTACATATGTTTTTATATATTTGCCCACTCAATTTTATTAAACTTTTCTAAAGTAAGAAAATACCTTGTTTTCTCTTTAGAAGCTCTGCAAACTATGTTCTCATGATATTTATGACATTAAAGAGGCCCTTATTTGTTCCTCAAATACAAATAGCTCTTTCCACTTGTCTTAAATTCAAATATCTACAGTCTATGCCTGATGGATTAGGATGTGTGAAGAAAAATTACTAACATGAAGAGATTTGCTGTTCCTGGATGAACTCAGGTCTCGGTCTTAAAGAAACTATGTTACTGCATAACTACAGAACTGTTAATTCTGTTAATTGTTATTTCCTAGGGGATTGTTGATGATGGTCTTACCATTAGCTCCCCAAATCATGCATCTGCTTCTTGAGCATGACTGGGGAATATTCAAAGGCTTGCTGTAAGACAGCATACCCTTTCCAGATGATTTTCCAGAGCCCTTGTTAAGATAAACCCTCCTGTCAAATAGATTATTCCTGCATGGAAAGCAAGTCTAACATTTCAGCCTGTATGTAATCCTTCCTTTAAGTCAGTGAAGAGTATTTCTCTTTGAAGTCTTTAACCCTTAAACATTTCTGTGTAGTGGTCATTGTTTCAGTTTGCTGGATGAGATGGCAGCTGTTGCTTGTGGCCCTCTGCTCTGCTCTTTCACTGTTGTAAGGTTGCCCTTCGTATTTTATCTTTCTTTTTCAACTGCTCTCTCAGAAGCCAGAGGCCATCCCTCCATCACTGACACTTTCTCTCTGGGGAGGTATAAGCAGCTTTGTGTCACAGAGTAAAGTGAATCACAAAGTTTCACAGAAAAAATACAGCATCAGGTTCATTAAAATCTGACTTAATGTGCAGTCCACAAAAAAAGATTGGGCTATGTTGTCCTCATAGAATGCATTATGTAGCACCGATACTAGCCATCTACAGGTCAACCTCACCAGCAGGAGTCAGAATCCAGCCCAGTAGAAACATTAACATCTCCAAAATACATAATGCAATGCTTCTCTTTAATATATTGATCATTTTGGCCTCCAGTTCCATTCTTGTTATTCAGTATAGATCCTTTGGATTTGGGGGTAGGGCAGGTGGAAGCTGATGTGGATTGCACCATCTCTACTCTTTTATAAATATGCTCTCAGTTTCTCTTTC
>NW_010513808.1:31060-36730 GCF_000687285.1 Phaethon lepturus
ATTAAAAAGAGTAAATCAAATCTCCCATGAGATTGATTTTTTTTTTTTTCAGTTCAGTGTTTATGATGATTTTTGGATGGTCTGTTTCTCGTGCCCTATTTTTCACTGTTTTCCCATATTAATTCATGCACACGCTACAGCTTGAATAACTGAATGGGCAAAGACCCCAGTTTGGTACCAGGGTCCTTATGTGATAAGCACTGTAAGAGGCTTTCATAAGTAAAGCAGGTGGGTGGATTAACAGATGGCTTCACAAGAAAAAAGGCAACACACATGAAAATATGCCTGTTTTGTACAACAGGCATAAAACAGAAGTCAGGTTTCTGCATCTGAATGTTTATGACTGCTAGAGGCAAGCAAATAGTTGTAACAACTGTGGGAGGAGGCAGGCTAAACCAAACAGTAGCTTTCCAGGCTAGCGTGATGTCCCTGTCATTTTAGAAAGTTTCTGAGGAATAATTTGGTAGTCAGGGATTCCCACAGTTAGAAAGCAGAAACAGATTACTAACAGAGCAACCTGAGTAACTGGGTGAAGATAAGACATGAAAGATGTGAAGGTAAGGATTAATAGCCTCACTTTGACATGGAGTAAGGAAGACCCATCAGAGTCATTAAAAAGAGGGTGATGCAGTCATACCAAGATATTGTAAGACAATTTAAAAAAAATGTTTTTGAATGTACTTGGTGAGGAGATTAAAAGGTTAGGAAGGTAAGAAATGCACAGTGTTTGTGTTCTGTTCCTTTGAACAAAGAAGCCAGACAAAACTAAAGGTCTAGTAGATTATTTCACTTACAAAGAAAGATGATGCAAGTCATTATGTAGTTTTGTTCAATTTCCATTCATTGAAAATATGGCACAAAGTCTTGATTTCTTGAGCAAAAGCTGATCAGAAAACCAGCAGCAGTCTCCATGCTTTAATTCCTACATTTCCCTACCTGTCTCTGATTAAAAGAAAAAAATTCCCTTACAGCTGTCATTGAGACCCCCATTCTGGTATTATTCAAGCTGAGGCTTCCTGTTTTTCCAGTGGGAACTTCCATCTCAGACTGAGGGCAATTTCAGCTGGAGCTGCTGCTTCCTGCAGTTTTGCTGGAGCTGGGTCTGCAGCCCCCACGTAGCCCTGGCCCCAGCCCACCTCTGTACAGGGCGGAAAGATGGGCTTCACTCTCTCATGAGGGGACAGCTGCATGACATTAAACCCATTAGTTTCAATGTAATGTAATCCAATTTATAAATTAAGCTGGCCTTAAAAAAAATTTAATGTTGAAGATATTGACAGCAGGAGGATTTTTTTTTTTCTTTCTTTTGTTGAATATCTGCATCTATTCTCTTTTCCCTTCCCAAGATACATTTCTGGTATCCTTGTCACCTTTGCTACCTGATTCTTGACTAATAAATGTAACAGTAATGTATATTTGATTTTGTTGTTGTTTCACAGCTGCTTTAACATTCAAGTGCCTGGGAGACCAGTGGCCTGTGTACTGCAGGGTGATAAGAGAGAAGAATCTCTGTCAAGACATGAGGTGGTATCAACGGTGCTGTGAGACGTGCAGGGACTTTTACGCGCAAAAAATGCAACAAAAGAGTTGACCTCTGTCAGGCTGGCTGGCTCTCGGCTCCTTGCAATCTTATTATTTATAAACACACACACATACACACACACACACACACACGCGCGCAATGCTTCTTCAGACCAAATATTATCAGATTACATATAATTTAATCAAATTAATTTATTTTTGCCTGCCAGACATCCTTAATTGTTTTGGTTAGACAGCCAACTTGTTTTATTCTCTGACTTTTTCATAATTAATTTTTATATGTACAATTTCGGATACATTTATCAGAATTTTTAAAAAATAGTAACTAGTATTTTAAATGTTTATTTTCAGTAGGATCATCTCTCTGTTGCCAAAAAAAGTCATGTTATCTTGAATTTATTTTAATTTAGTTGAATAGTTTTGTTGTATATGGAAATAAAGCCCTTTTTAATTTTATTATATTTTTGGCATACAGAGTCAGAATGATTTTGTGTATTTTGCAACAGATCTTGAGATGAGTGAGCTAACATTATTGAACAAGTTATTACAGAATGTATTGTGAAATCAGTTCATTTGATTTAGAAACATACTGAAGGGGATAATCTACTGTAACTTATATTATAAACAAGAAAATTAAAATAGCTAAGTAGGGATTTTGATCATTCTCATGGACACGTACTTGAACACAAGTATTGAATCAATGAAACACTGTAGAGATTTACACTGAATCACTGTTGCACTGTTTGAGGTAGTGTAGAGAAATGCAGTCCTAGAACTTGTACCATCCTATGAATCCACGTCTGTACTGTTTTAACATGTCACTTGATTTTAAACGTTTTGAAACAAAAAACCCATGCCCCTCTATACCTTTGTGTGTCCTCTTGCAGATTTATGAATGGAAGAGTCCTTCCTCCTGCCACTTGTATGAATTAATCTGTTAAACATTTTCAGTTCTCTGTTGACAATTTAGAAAATAGCTTTGTAATACTACTTCAGTTTTATCTTTGTTTTATGAAAAGTCTTTATAAAAATAAAATGTTTTACAGTTTTGTGAAACGTAATGAAACAGCTAAAATTTTCCTTATGAGAAAATATTGTACATGATTCACATGATTCTTACATTTTCAATAAAAAGTAAAGCTTCTTTCGTTATTTGCATTTTTCCTCTTTTGGGCATCCATGTCTGGTAGTGAATCCATCAGGTCCTGCGTCGCAGCAAGTACAGCTGCAGTAGTCCTTACAACAAATGCCTCCTGCCTCTTGACTTAAGCAACTGTCTGCAGCTGCAGACAGACATGCCACTCTCTGAGGTTTAATATATGGGGAGTCGGGTATAACAGAGTGATATTCAGTGGAGGAGAAGTTATTTATCACAAGTGAGTCCTGTAACCACTGAACTTGGCAAGAAGAGAGCGGTAGGTCCTCTGCCTCCATTTTGTGATGCAAGCCTTTAGGCATGGTCTGAAAATAGGTAGAAGAGCAAAGCCTGAAGGAAAGGGAGCCAGAGAAATGAGTCTGAAAGGCACCATATTTTCTACTCAAGTGAAAAGGTAATGCATTTTTTGTTGGAGTGATTGTTCCTTTTAATTCTCTGCAAGGAGTCTACTGTTAGAGATGTGATGTACATCATCATACCACACAATTTAATAAACTGAGGCCCCCAGTCAGGACTGTGATTCTGTCCAGGAAGAATGCTTAGCTGCAATATTGACTCCCATTGAATTAATGTATGTGCTTTCAAATAGCTGCACTGTCAAAATCTTTGGATTGGCATCTTACTGCTATGCATTCAAAAGCTGCAATTTAGTGATGTACTAATGTATGATTTTAAAATTAGTATCATATGGTTATAAAAAGTAAAGAAGGAAAGGAAAATAACTCTGACGTTATGGACTGTGATACTTTATTTTGTATAATCAAAAAGTTTCAATGAACAGAAAATTCAGTTGCTCTTGGGCATAACTCCTCAGTGTCATAGACACACATTTGAAAGTCTAAGAGAATTATTGTAGTTGTCAGGCAAAAGAAACAGTCATTATTTTAAATTTTCCTCATACTTAGTACTCAGTCCTGCTAATACTCCTGCACTCGCTTGAATCACAACTAAAAATCAAGTGAAAGGAAAGATGTCTCCAGACTGAGCCAGAGAACAGTCTTTTATCAGCCAGTGATGTCATCAGCACAATTTTGAATGCTTATGCTCTGCTCTTTCTGAACATTCCACTAACAAGAATGTCATCTTTACCTCAAAATGGAAAAGTATATTTTAACTCTGCCTGTATCAGTTGAAAACAGATGAGTGCTGAAATGTCTCATGCTGAAATCGTGCTCCCATTACCCTTATACAACATCATAAAATGGAAAGGACTTTTGAATGGCAACCAGGGATGAAAAGTTGCACAGTAAAATTATGTTCTTTTTAAATGTAATGAGTGAAATCAGGATGTTATAACACTGATAGCTCTGGCTCTGATTCCTTCAGTATCTGTAGTACAAAACTATTAATTAGGCATGTGTAAATAATTTTGAAAAGTTTTGTGTCTATGCAGCAAAAAGTCTCTGCCTTCTCTGCATGAATTTGTAAATTTTACTACTTCAATATACTCATCATCATTTAGAGAAGCAGCACTGACCAAAGTACCTGTTTTGTCAGAAAATTATAAGAATGTTTTGAGAATGTGTCCAGCCTGTGGCCGGAGCCCCAGCACACTGTTTTGTTCTGGAGAATGTGGTTAAGGTTTGGGGTTTGGGGTTTTTTTAATTCAGTTTTCATTGTCACCTTCAGTGACAGAGAAGCAGCCATTTGCTTATTCTAAAAATATATTAAAAATGGAAAGCCTGTCTGCATGAGATCAATGAAGGTCCTAAAGCCTAACAAGACAATTGTAATCAGAAAATTAAGAGCATTCAGAAAGAATTTTAAGACTCTACAGAAAGGATGCTCAAGCTAATAGTAATAGGAACTTGAAATACCTCAAAAGCAGGAAGCCAGCTAGGGAGTCAGTGGGACCACCTGATAACATAAGTGTGAAACGGAGACTCGGGGATGATAGAGCTATGAAAGGGAAATTCAGTGAATTATTTGTGTTGGTCTTTCCAGCTGTGAAATGGAAAGGGGGTTCTCGCAGCTTGCACATTCCTCATAGCAGAGATGTCAGAGAAGCTGGATCAAGTTGAAGAAAATATACATGAATGTAAGACCGAATACGTATGTTCGATACTAACAGGTATTTACGGTGGCAGTCACGTGAGATTCCTGGAAGAACAAAATTGGGAAATTACTGTACTGCTTGCCATGGCGCGTAAGTTGTTTTTCCAAAGAGCAACTCTGCCAGAGGACTGGCAGATTGCCGTGTAATTCCTGCGTGTGGAAAAGGGGATCTTTAGGGGATCCTTTGAACTACAGCCTATGGAATCTTGAGTTCCTTTTCTGGTGCCCTAATAGCCAATAAAAAAGATTAAGATCCCTGAGCACCTGGATAAGCATGGGCGTTGGGAGAGAGTCATCATGGCTTCAGTTGTGTCCTGAGGAAAGACAATCGGCTGGACACAGAAGGTCCCAGCAAGGTTCCATGTTACAGGATATTCAAGAAACTATATTCACGCAACAATCTTTATGGCTTGAAAGCTGGTTCATATAATCATTAAGGTTGGAAAAGACCTCTAAGATCATCAAGTCCAACCATCAACCCAACACCACCATGCCCACTAAACCATATCCTGAATTGCCACATCTATACGTCTTTTGAACACTTCCAGTGATGGTGACTCCACCATCTCCCTGGGCAGCCTATTCCAATGCTTGACCACTCTGCCAGTAAAGAAACTTTTCCTAATATCTAGTCTAAACCTCCCCTGGCACAACTTGAGGCCATTTCCTCTCGTTCTATCGCTAGTTACTTGGGAGAAGAAACCAACACCCACCTCGCCACAACCCCCTTTCAGGTAGTTGGAGAGAGAGGTAAGGTCTCCCCTCAGCCTCCTCTTCTCCAGACTGAACAGCCCCAGTTCCCTCAGCTGCTCCTCAGAAGACTTGTTCTCCAGACCCCTCATCAGCTTCATTGCCCTTCTCTGAACACACTCCAGCACCCCAATGTCCTTTCTTGTCGTGAGGGGCCCAAAACTGAA
>NW_010513809.1:0-9176 GCF_000687285.1 Phaethon lepturus
ACCTAGTGTTTCTGTGATTCTGTGAAAAGGAAGGTGCTTAGAATGCTGGAGACTAAACATGAAATAGTGATTTGAGTCTGGTTAATGAAAGCTCAGCTGTTGGTATATGTGGGGTCAGCATTTTTCTCTCTCGCTGTGTGGCACTATACTAAAAAGTAGTTCAGTCCTATGTTCCATAGGAGGGAACAGTTACTCTGTCCCTAATTCCAATATATGTGAGGAAACAAAAACCAAGAGCATATTGTTCAGGGGTTTTGGAAGGGTTTAGACAGTCGTCTTCCTTTTTATGGCCTCTCATTTCTTAAACCGCTGCCTTGCTTTTTTATGGTTACTCTCATTTTGTGTCAGGAAACTTAATCTGTTAATTATACGATGTATATATAACATTTCCTCTATTGGTTTGAAATACTTCTCCAAAGTAAGCTAGGACTGTTTTTATCTCAGAATATAGACAGAACTTAAACTATACATTTGTTCCAGTTTTGTGATTCTGCCTGTTTTAAACTTCATTTTCTACCTGAATAGCATATTCTTACCAAAATATAAAACAAAATTAATAATCAATAACTTGTGATAAAGAACAGTGTTGTGGAATGGAAAAATGAAAAATACCATGTTAGTTCCTCTGGTCATTTACCCACCTGACAAGAGAAAAAATGTGTACTATCCATGATTTTTTTGTGTGATTGTGACAAGTTCCATATCAGGTCTTATGCAGCCAGAGAAAAGTAGATTCTAAAATCCAGTCATCCCACTTATGGTCTGCTTCCTCTACTTTATATCATATGTTTATACCCTGTGTGCCTTCCATATCCCATTCATTGTCTCACTCACTGATGCAGCTGCTATATTTATACCAGCTGAAGCTCTTAAAGAATGGACAGCCCACAAATACTGAAAATTGGAAACCAATCTAAAGAAAAAATCCTTTGTGCATCATACTTGCCTTAGTATCACAGGAAAATCTATGTTCATAAATTAGGGTAGTGCTTGTCCCAGTCTTCTTTTATCATCCCTGGAGAGACACTTAATCCTCCAGAAAGCCATTTGAGGCATTTACATTAAATTTCTCTTAAGCCCTCCAGATACACCTGGCTTTCAAGACACTATACAAGGAAGCTATTTTCCTAATTTAGACACCTAAATTAACGTATCTCAGAATCATAGAATAATTTAGAAAGAATTTCTGGAAGTCATCTTGTCCAAGACCTCTTCTCCAAGCAGCACGAACTAGATAAAGTTATTAAGAGGCTTGGTCAGTAGAGTTTAAAATCTGTCCAGGGATGGATAGTCCATCCCAACCTCTTAGGGCAACCTGTCCTGTTTTTTTGTTATTTTAGTGACAAAAATAATAAATTATATATTATTTTCTTAATATCTAATTTATTTTCCCTATTATCAGAGTTTCTGTCATTGGAATTTATGTCCAGAGATTCTTGCCCATCACTGTACACCTCCAAGAAGAATCTGTCTCTGCCCTCTGCATAAAACATCATTAATATGCGTTTCTCAGCCTCTTAAACATTTTGTGGTTCCAACCTCCTAATCATGTTGGTGGTTCTCTGATGTACTCGCTCTGGTATGTCAGTGTCTTTCTTGCACTGGGGAATAAAAGCTGGACACAGTGCTCTAAATACAGCCTCATAGGCACGGAATAGTGGGGAATGATCACTTCCCTTGACCTGCTGGCAATGTTTTTGCTGATGCAGACTAGAATGCATTTGACCACCTTTGTCACAAGGCCACAATATTTGCTGTGTACCGTGATCTGCAGGTCCCTTTCTGGCATCATTATATAGTCTCTGGTGTTATTAGGTGATAAGAATACAACATTAAATAAATACTAGGAAACATCTTGAAGGTAATATGAAAATGTGATGTGGCAACTGGTGTTACTCTGTAGTCCTCTCTTATATGTTATGCAAAAAATGAGAGTAGGTGATCTCATTATACATTAAAAATTAATAACATATAATTGTATTAGCATCTTCAGTACACTGATTATTGCATCTCCAAGCTACTTCTGTGATTTATAGTCTCTCAATCTCTATTATTTCATTAGAGTATGTATCACCACCTTGCTTTGGTATAGTATTTTATCTCCAGTCATTCAAGAAAAGTCCTTGACTGTAGGGTAAAGACGGTTTGTCAGCTGTAATGCTTACTTTGGGAAAGAAAGTGTTCAGGTAGAATACATTTCTAACTGATTTATTTAATTATAGGGTATGTAGAGTACTGGCTATCGTGTACCTGTTCAATACTCCTGAATATGACATATTTCACGTTGTTTCGCAGATTTCAATGTTTCTACAAGTAAAGTAAATACGTCTTTAAGTTCAATGGGAGGTAATCTGGACTTCAGGAGCAATAAATATTCAGAACTGTTCTTCTGATTTAATTTGTAAAGTTCAGATTGAAAATTTAAAGCATATTCTCTTTTGAAACAACTTGTCTCCTATGAGTTTCACTTTTGTATATGTACAGATACAAATATATATGCACCAGATTATAGAGAATTCTGATATAGTAATGTATTCATATAACTAATTTAAGATCACAGTTTTTTCTATGAAGTGTAAAGAAATCACAGAAGTAAATACTAATGTGACATTCTTTTCTATCTGTGTGTCTCAATATTTTTTCATCCAAAACTGTTTTTCTTTTTTATAAGATAAACTTGGGGAGTATACAAAAAGATAGTGATGAGCTGCTGATATTTTTGCAAGGGTTTCCCTGAAAAATCCCCTTTTATCCTGTAATTACATATCTACCTCAATGGTTTATTCATTTTCAAGTAAGATGAGTAAGAAATTAGAAAATATTTTCTCATTGAAATAAGAAAATTCTTTCCAATATCTCTAAACAAAGGAATCCATCACAAAAAAAAACATGTAATAATGGGACTTACTTTGAATGTTTATTTTTTTCCTAGAGAAAATAGTTTATGGTAACAACTTTCTGCTTGTTTGCATTTCTGTTTTTTGAACAGCAACCTGGAGTTTTTCATGCCTTTGAAAGGCATGTCTTATATAATTTATGTTGAAGGGGAAAAATGGATTTGTGATAAAAATGCACTTAATATTAATTCTTTTGTTCTTCTGAGTCACAGAGACTTTCCTTATTAGAACAAAACATAAGGAAGGGACCAATGTATAAAAGGTAATTTAATTTTTCTACTTTTTTTTCCTATTAGCTTTATTTCCAAGCCCCTCCTTTGTATGCTCTCCTCCTAGCTATTTCAAAACTTCATTCTGAAATAAATAAGGCATCATTTCTCTTCCACAAGAGCTGCAACCCATGCTTCATGTTACCTATAGTCATCAAACCATACTATCAAAATACCTGTATGCACAGCTTACCTCAATGTAGCTAGGCCAATGTTTGTGTGTCTTGAAGGTAATAATCTTTGACATTTTCTCCACAGTTAAACATTCCCAGTAAAATACCATGCAGGACTAGTATGTCAGAAACAAATAAAAACATCTGAGACACAACCATCTTGATAACCTATCTATTATTTCTAATGAGAAAAGCAAAGCTGACAGATAAAGTCAGATCTAGTTGATCCATCAAGCTCTGAGCCTTTGGGATATTTTCACATAGAACTGATAAACTCTTTTTCTTGTTGTCTTTGCTTTGACTGCCTTCTTCCCCTCCATGTCTTTTCACAGGCTCTCAACAGAAGAGCTGAGAGGGTCAGGCAAGGAGAAGAGAAAAAAACAGTTCAGTAGAGCAATATCCTGCCCTGCCATGGGCTCCTTTCCCAGAGCAGCAGATTTTCCATCCACTTTGCCAACATGGCCAGAAGAGACAATTAAACCTTTTATGTTTGATAGGCCAGCAGACTGGCTGGTCCTTTATCAATTTCTATGGGAAACAACTGAAGCTTGGAAAGAAAACAAGTCTCCCATCATAAAAATCTCATTCATTATTGTTCTTCTTCAATCAATGAAATATTAATCAAGTGAAAACATTCCTACAGCATGAAGTACACAGAAATTGCATTAACTTCAAAATATTACATTGCTGGCTTAATTGGACAATTGATTGTCTGTTAACTCTTCATGAGTCCTCAAAGGGAAACTTGAATATGTCTACTTCATGGCTTAAAACGAAGTGCTTAAGAAATCGTCATGAAACTCGTACAAATCAACTTGCATTACAATTTTTCAGTTGTAATTTATTATCAAAATAAATTGTAGTCTGTACTGTAACCTAAGCATTTAAATCTGATAATTTCAGAATCTTTTTACAGTGAAATAAAGAATTAAATAGCTATCACATAGTATTTTGAAGGAATCATAGTTTTATGAAATATAAGTATAGATGTTACTAATCCATGCAACTCTTACTGTAACAGTTTTTAAATCATAACAGATAAAGCTGAATCTCATTAAGATTGTGCAATCATCCTCATTGTCTTATCTGTTTAGTAAGAAAATACCGTGTTTATATTTCTTCATATAATAATGCTGTTACTTGGTTCGAGTTTCAACTTCACTTGAAAGCTTTTGAATTCATTATTTCATCCCTGAGGAATTAAGTGAAATGGTCCAAAACATTAATTATAATAATTTACTATTTTTAAAACCATACTACATCTTTAATAACATGATTCATATGTAGTATATTTTCTTTTTATTGTTTTACATTGGAGTAAGTTATCATTTATGTAGCAGACAGTATGAGAGCACTCATTAAAAAAGAGAAAATAGTGTGTAAAAGTTATTTTGTCTAGGATCAATTACAGTATCGTCAGTGATAAGAGAACTGTCAACCCAAGGAGTAGACCCTGTGATGACAATCAGTCATCCACCTAGCAGGAGTTTGCAGTGAGAAAACTGTTAAACACACATGTGATTTATAGTTATAAAACTTTTTTTTCCCATGAGATCCTTAAGGATGAAACTGTCAGGGATAGGAAAATTTTGTAAAAAGGCTATCAGGGAGAAATACATTTATAAATAAAAAAGCGAATTAAAAAGGAAAAAAACACATGAAGAAACTTGGTTGCTATTAATTCTGTACAGAGAGAAATAAGCATGTGTCTGTACAGGTATGGACATAATAGTATATATAAAAATATATTTAAAGCACCAAAGAAACAAGTGGGGTTTACATTACATCTAGATATGGTATAGATATATGGCATAGATAACCAGTATAACTTAAAATTTTACTTGCATCTTTTCTAAAATAGCAGTTTCTATAACATTTTGGCTTAAAGAAATCAGTGTATTAGCTATTGCAGGACAAGTACATGGAATTTAAATTTCAAAGAACTCCTGGCAATTACATTCATTTCAACTTTTTGAACTAAAAGGAAAATACTCCCATGACAGGCAGATATAATTTTATTATTTTAATCGAATTAAATAAAGGAATAATTATGGAAAACAATAGAATTATTGTGCTGAATGTGTTTTTAAACTATTTAACATGAAATGGAGTGCCAAGCAAAGCCAAAGCCAGTTGCATTACAAATTTCAAGACATGAAAATTAGATTAATTGCATTGAAAATGAGCAGGGGCACAGAGTGTTAGAGGTATTAATACACGGTGAAAATAGGAAGTTTTGATAGTGAGTCTTCATATCCCTGCAGCCTGGCAAACTAATCACTGTACCTTGTTCTTTTTTCATGAATTCCTAATTTACCTGACATGATCCTGCAAGCTCTTTTCATGTCTATAGAACACTCCATGCAATATACCAAATATTCAACTAAGCTCAGTAGCTGCAAACTAGACTAGGTTTTAAAAAGATCTAATTCCCAATAGCATTTCATAAAAAATAGCCACATTTTCAGGGAAATTCATCATGCTGAATGTAATAAACTTCATTTTGCTGTATAAACCTGTTCTAAGCCACTTATAAAATTTAATAGTAAATGATAACCTTTCAACATAGTCCCACAAACCACCTAAAGATTTTCTATAGGATAGTGCCATCTGGGAAAGTGAACACTGATATGCTTAAAGTGGGAGATTAGCCCTTTTCTGTTTATCTAAGAAAAGTTATCATCACTTCTTCTTTCACCGCCTTTCCTTAGAGATCAATAAAACTCAAAACCCAGTCCGTATTTTTAACAGGTGCAATTTGTTTTCTGTGTAACTTTTTCATGTTCTGCATCAGGAAATTCCTGCCTCAAATGAATGCATGTATTGCTTTGTGAAGGAGGAGATAGAGAAAGATGTCATAACATCTATTATTTTTTTGACAGAAGTGGATTGAAAACTGTTTCCTGTTGATATGTGGTTTTAACTTTCCTATTTAAATCTGAATTTAGAAATGTTACCAGTAGATAAGTGGATCACAATGATTCACAATTCTTTAAACACATAGACTATTTCTTTTATTCTTCCCTGTGCATTTTTTCCCTGCCGAAGTTACTGTTCCTAAGGACCTTGTTCCTCCTCAGATAAGGTCCATGTTTTGTCAAGTAAAACTATGTCTGGAAGCATCTGCTAACATAAGCATACATAACTGAATTGACTTCTCAAACGGCCATTGCAACAACAGAAAGGATAACCAAAACGGCGAGCAGATTAAAAAGAGCAGAAGTCATTATACTGTCAGCCTTGTCTATCTTGTACTATTCTGTCTACTTGCAGCTTTCCTTCAGTTCCAAGGTGACTCAAGCATGTAGTAAGTAGATTTTCAATGAGTTGGAACATCCTGCATTAGCTGATGTTTTGACATGCTTCTCTGCAGGCGTGCAATCAGGTATTTACTACCTTTTTTTAAGTTCACTACAGTGATGAAGTAAAAGCAGATTATTCACTCAACTAGAAAAATATCTTCTGGGTTTGCTCATCCAGTGTTTTTCATATGTTTTAACAAATCATGTCGTATTTCCAAATGTTCCTGTTTTATGTTTCTAAACTTCCGGAACATATGCTATCATATGTATGTGCTATAACACAAAACCGTGGTACAATTATCAAGTTTCAGTCACTGGTTGCTTTCATCAGTGCAAGATGTAGTTCACAAGCAGTAAAAGAATATCACTGATTCTAATGAAGTTTTGCTCTACCGTTTTTTCTCAAGAGGTATCATAACTGTAAGGCTCAGACATAACTCAAGTAGTCTCATAACTGTGGTGTCTCAAGTCTAGATCCACAACAGGCCTAAGGAAATAACAGTACTGCTTCAGCTGTATTCTAAAATACAAGTGATTAAAGGATTTGTCCAACATGTGAAGACAAAGTACTAAAACTTTCTTCAGTCTTTTGGATTTCAAGCCTTCATCTTTAATCTCTTAGGAGAGTAACAGAACTAAATTATATGCTGTTCTGAGGTTGGGAATGATATTCCAATTCTCTGTCTAAATGCTTTTTCCTGGGCAAAACAAGAATAAAGCAATCTAAGGTCAGTTAGGCAAAAGGAAAGGATATAAAGTGACTAAGTCATTCACTCAGGAGAAAGGAAACCTTAGTTCCATTAAGTGCTTAAAGGATAAAGGATTATTTTATATTAACAGTTAGTGAACAAAACACATGAATGGCTCTTGTAAACAAGGCTCAGAACTTAATTTTGCCCTATTCCAGGAAACTGTTCCATCAACCAGCTATTTTCTTTGAGCTAAAGATAGTGAGCGATAACTCATGTAGACAGTCTGCATCTGAGGGCAAATCAAACTTGCAGTTATAATGTCTATGGAACTTTTTATTTACCAGGGATGAGAATGCTATTAGGGACAGTTCTAGTAAATGACAAAGTGGATAGTATTGTAAAAAAGTAGATTATCAAAAGCAGAAAAATGGTATAACTTCAGTAAAGGGAGTGCTTTAACACACTTTTTGTTAGTTATGGCTCAAACATGTAAGGAGAGAATGGTCTCTAAGAGGCCAGAAAATTGATTAAATCTCAGAAATTTTCTAGCAAATCAACTAATTTAGGAGAGGGAGAAAGAGACCTAGTCCTTTATTAGTATAAGTTACCATTGGGTTTGATGTGGACTCAATATAAAGCTTAACTGAAGGGAGAATTAGGGTCCTTGATGGATATATGAAAAAAACCCTCACAATATTTTTAGCTTTGGAAAAAAATTACAATCACAAATCACAAATCACAAAACATAGGTGCCCAAGATAAATTGTTACTTCCTATTGTTGCTGTTTTATCAAAGACACTCTGAAGTCCTTCTGATGTAATAATTTGATTAGGGAAATATATATAACTTACACTGATATAAATATCTTTTGCCTACATAAGTACAGGAAGATTGCCTACAAACAGGGCCAGGAAGAGGGATTTGCTGAAACAACTATAAAACCAAAAGTTTTCTGTCATACATAAAACCTGTATGCCAGTAATAGATTTACTAACTGTTTTAATAAACAGAAAAAAGTAACATTCCCCCAAAACAAAACCAGAACAAAAAAGCTATTTTTATAGCCAGTAAAAATTACCAGACTAGACTACATTTTATATTTTGCTGTTTTCACAATTAATGCCATCATTCTTTTAAATGTATTTAACATAGTGTTTTAACTGGCATGTTAAAGATTACAGTATCAACCAAATCCTGGGAACTATAGATCTGTCAGCCTGACCTCTGTACCAGGGAAGATCATGGAGTGGTTCGTCTTGAGAGTGCTCACAGGGCATCTGCAGGACAACCAAGGGATCAGGCCCAGCCAGCATGGGTTCATGAAAGGCAGGTCCTGCTTGACCAACCTGACATCATTCTATGACCAGGTGACCTGCCTAGTGGATGAGGGAAAGGCTGTGGATGTTGTCTACCTGGACTTTAGTAAAGCCTTTGACAGCGTCTCCCACAGCATTCTCCTGGAGAAACTGGCGGCTCGTGGCTTAGACAGGTTTACTCTTTGCTGGGTGAGGAACTGGCTGGATGGCCGAGCCCAGAGAGTTGTGGTGAATGGCGTTAAATCCGGCTGGCGGCCGGTCACAAGCGGTGTTCCCCAGGGCTCGGTTCTGGGGCCGGTCTTGTTCAATATCTTTATAGATGATCTGGATGAGGGAATTGAGTGCTCCCTCAGTAAGTTTGCAGATGACACCAAGTTGGGTGGGAGTGTTGATCTGCTGGAGGGTAGGAGGGCTCTGCAGAGGGATCTGGACAGGCTGGATTGATGGGCTGAGGTCAGCTGTGTGAGGTTTAACAAAGCCAAGTGCAGGGTCCTACACTTCAGGCACAACAACCCCATGCAACGCT
>NW_010513810.1:0-33030 GCF_000687285.1 Phaethon lepturus
GCCCCGGAGCTGTCCCCTCGCCGGGTGCTGAAGCGCCGCGGGCGCCGGGAGCGGGCAGGAGGCCGGCTTCAATTCAGATCTCTCTCCGATTCCATAGACTAGGTCTGGCAAGGCAGCAGTCCTGGACCAAGGGCAGTCCCGGCTAGGTGTTCTCAATGGTGCAGGCTCGGACACGGTCGGTGGAAAGGCATTTCAGAGCCTTGAGTTTAGCCCCCAGGGTTTTGGCTTTCAGGGTATATATTACGGGGTTTCCCAAACAGTTCATGGTTATCAGCATAGCCGTGCAGTTTCGAAAGATGTAGACACCTGGGTAGAGATCAGTGGGGCACTGATGGTTAGTTGCATCGAATATGACTCCTGCAAAAAAAGGAGCGTAGGAGACCAATGCCAGGAGCCAAATAAAAATACTAGTTCTGGCAACCTGGATTTCAGCTGATTTGTAGGTACCACTAGCTTGTCCACACGCTTTCATTCTCAGCTTTCTTTTCCGCAAGATGATAATGATTCTAAGGTAAGTGAACAGAGGTATAATAAAAGCCACCACAACATTGGGAATGGCAATGAAGATGAGGTAGTCAACGCAAAACGGACTGTAGAGGACAGAGAGATTTTTTTCCATATGCAAGCAGTTCCACCCCATCAATGGCAAGCAGCCCAAAAAGAAAGCAAGGACCCAGTTAATGAAAACTGCAGCTATGGAATGGTTTCTAGCAACCCTGAATCTTGTCCTCATGCTTTTAGCCACAGCCAGATAGCGTTCAATTCCAATGCTTACCAAGTTATAGATGGTGGATAAAATAGACATGGTATATAAGGCATAAGGTGCAAGCATATCCTTGGATCCAAAGACTGTAATGTCAGGATTGGTGATGAACAACATTGAAATCCAAAAGCCAGAAAAGCTGGTGAAGAGATCTGAAAAAGCCAAATTGCAGAAGAGTATAGAGATAGGCTTGTGCAGATCCTTTGTCGCCATTCTAGTGAAGATGACTGTGCAGTTGAAGATCACAGATGCTATGTTAATGGTCAGTTGAGGGATGCCCAGTGCAAGTACTAAATAATGACTCCAAATTTTCGTGTGGTTAGCAGAGCAGTTTGGGTATCCATTCATGGTGGAAAATCCTACTTTCAACCATTAACAAGGTCTGCGTTACACATCCCGTATTCCATAAGGGACCATACTACATGAGTATTGCCACCTTGTTCTCCAGGCAAGGAATGAATCCTGACACACAGCTTCTATTGCCACATCATCATCATGACAGTGGATTAAACTTTAACCACTCATGTTTTTAAATATTTGGGTTGCCAACTCAGGGCATAGCCAATTACCTTTAGGTTGCTAGGATAGCCAAAGGTGGAAAACATATTTGCTACTATACAGATGATCTGCTTAAAGCAACCTTTCTCAAGAGCAAACACTGGCCAGTTCTGGTGAAGATAAATGATTGCATCAGTAGTTTAAAAGTTTTTGAGGATGTTCTAAAATGGAATGAATGTGAATTCAGCTTTAACTCAAAAATAGATTAGATAGATAAAGGATTAGAGAGTCAGAAAATGGAGAGCAGTCATTTTTTTGTTTTGGAGGCAGGGAGTATGTGACCAGTGGAACTCAAAGAAGAACATCACTGTTGTGTCACTAACCTGGACCTCAGTTCAGTGAGGATGCAAGTCCTAATCTCAGATCAACTCCAGCCACATCAGAAAACTTCTAAAGTGCTCAAGGTTCAGCAAGAGACTGCAGAACCAAGTTGTTCACTGTCTCTTGACTACAATTACAGATTGATGTGGTCAACAGTGGCTGTTTTTCTAAGCAGAGTTAGGTCATATCTACAGAACAAACCCCAAACTTGTCAGCAAAACCGTATGATGAACTGCAACACTTGAAAGGGGATCCTATAAGGTAAGAGCCTTTGTCTCCACAGATGCTCTTGTGCTTGGGCCCTCAGAATTATCTCAGCACTGAGTATTTAAAGAGTTATTGAATTAATTTTATTTTCAAACAAGGAAATGAAGGAGAATGGCTTAACCCTTCAGTAGATTAATTGTGCTGGAGACTTAAGATGCCTAAGCAGCTCTGAAAATGTCATTTTTTTCCACCTTAACTCTTGGATGAGAATGTAGCCAGAAAATGACAGACATCTATACTCATACCTTTGTTACAGGATATTTTGTGTCTGCTTGTTTAAAGTGAATCTATAACTTGTACGTTAATAAACCAACGTAATATCATTCTATCTTTTCTTTTTGTGTCTTTTTAAAGGGAAATGATTTTTGAGAAATAGGTTTAAAATGAGTTTGAGGGGAAAAATTTAAATTTTAAAATAATAAAAAAAAAGGCTTGAAGGGAAAATGCTGTTTGGACACAGATTCACGCTGTCAGGCAGCAGAGGGCACTGCTGGAACAAACAAGACGGTTTATAGTGGGGAATATGGGGCTTTTGAACAGTAGAGTGGTTTAGGTGAGCAGTACCTTATGAGCAGCACGGTGGATATTTTTCCCACGCAGAATTGACTCCTTTTATTTGCTAACGCCGAGTGTGGGTCGCCTCAGTGTCGCCCCATGTTTTATTCAAAATGCCAACATATAAAGAGAAATCTCCAGCATGCTCTGGCTGGTATCTGGTATCTCTCCGCAGCTGAGCAGTTTCCTTTAGCAAAATGATTCAGGTAAATCCATGTTACTTACAAAGTTATTCAGAGTTCATTTTTTTTACTGTTATCCTAACAAAGGATTAATTTGCATTAGTAACAATTTTATACCATGATATTGCAAAGCAGCTCAGTGCTGACATCTGATCATTATAACAGCAATTCACTCTAAACTGTAAATCTGTGAACAACATAATAGTTCTGCCAGAGTTTACAACATAAAAAATTTGTGTTAAAATTTTGGGCTTAAAAAAGAAAATTCTATAGCTTTTTTCTATTTCTTTTCTATTTCTAGTTCTAATTTTTTTCTATTGAAGTTGAAGTACATGAAAATATATTCAGGTTAGTGTGCAATTAGTAGTACACACTTATTACATGCTAGAAATACTTCATGCAAATAAGTAATAGGTATTTCAGATGGTCACAAGGCAGTGCAAAGAATGATTATATAGAAATAAGGGCTGAGAACTGATCAATCAAGTCTGCTGATTTATTAATATCCTATAAAATATGGGACATCGAATGATAAACCACAGATAAACCATTCTTTGTGCATCCTATAATGAACTGGGACAGACGGGACAACCACACCTTTGGTGCAAGGTTGTTGCTGAACAAGGACTCTACTGTTTCTGTCACTTTGTCAGTGCCAGCACCACAAGCCAGCAAGTCCTTTTAACAACAGTGAGTATGTCAGCAGGTAATGTACAGCCCAGCTGAACATTGGTCAGGAATGGCAGAGGACACCAGACCAAGCCACATGCACTCCTGATCTCTTCTGACTGGTTTTCTGTGGCTCTGTGAACTGAGGGGGTGAGGGCTGTGGTGAACGGCAGGCTATCCACAGCTGTAACAGCTTCAAAAGTATCCTACTTACTAAGAAAAGTATATCCATGATCTTGGGCTCCAAAGTGCCCTAGATATTCCTGAAAAAGCTACTTGAAATTTCTGAAATTTGAAAATTTTGTGTTCAAGCATGAAACACTAAACGACATGAGATCAGAATGTAATTAAAAATAATATCAAGCAGTATAAATAGCTCTTCACAAAAGCTTTGTAATCTTCTGTCCCTAATATAATTGCATAAAAATTAGCATAATGTTGCTAGATTAAAGGAGACAATATTGTTATAGAAACTGCTTTTTTAGTGGGCTTCAATCCACAGAAAACCCCAGATTTGTATGTTCCAACCCTCTGTAATAAAATTTGAGCTCTGAAAACCAGATGAAAAGCAGTTTGAATTGAAAACACTGTGTGAGACAGAGGGCTACTACCTAGCCAAACCTGTACATAAAACAATCTTGATTCAAGGGTATTCTTATACTCCCATATTCTGGGAACTTTGTAATCTTTCTTGTATTTATGCTCACAACACACCTGTGAGGAAAGAGGGTTATCTACATTTTACAGATGGGAAAAGAACAATCACATTATTTGCTTAAGATCACGCAGAAGTCCAGTACGAAGGGAACTGAACCTAATCTCCTATATCTCCGGCTAACACTTTAAATACTGGCTGTACCTTGCTGTTGGCAAGCCTTTGATTGATATTTATCTAGATTTCATCTTCCACAACACTTTTTAGTTCTATAATTGCTTTTATATTTCTTCATCTGAATGTCCAAATTGCTATTATTTTGATATTTGTCATGTGGAAGAAACGGCATTATTTTATATAGAATCTCAAAGTTCAATAATAATTATCCGATAATTATGCCTGTGGAGAAGACAATAATTACTGAACATGTTGAAGAGATTGAGAAAGAGACATGGGAAGCTTCAGGCTGAATTTTTAATGACCATTCATTTCAAGTGGCTGTTGTGGAAAATCTAACTTCACACAACTGAGCTTGCAGTTTCAGAAACGGCCATAACCTGCAGCTCTCAGACCTCAACAGGAATCACAAGTGCTTAGCAGCTCCCAGAATAACAGGCCCCAGCTGTGACATGCCAAAGTTGATTTCAAAACAGGAAATGAAGTCCAGGAGCTGCGAGTCTTGGTTCTGTGCAATAACCCTTGGACAACATACACTTTTACCTTAGTGTGATGCAACAGCAATTCTCTATGTCCTTTATGCTGATAATATACCAAGGAACTTGAGTTATGCCTGAAACTACAGGAGAAAAAGCTGCATCCATGTAATAAAAAGGAGAACTCCATAGCACAATCAAGCTACAGATCATTTGGTGTTCCTTTCAAAGTCATGTACATACACGCTACACACGAGAAAAACAAGGCACTGAAAGGATAAGGGATATTTACCGTTCTGCTTGCTTTCCTGTTGCTTTCTCCCTGAACTCACATCCAATTCCTAGTCCCATTCTTGAAACACCAGACCTTGTTTGTTGGGAAATGCAACAGCACAACCTTCTCCTCAGCTGCCCCTGCACCCCGACTACACACTTTACAAAGCTGCGGCCAACACACAACCTGAGCCAAAAAATGGCAGGTGACACACAGGTTGGCTAAGTATTGAGGAAGATTAATTCTTGCTTGTCATGACCTTCAGCAAAGCCTTGAGATAGAATATTCATCTGTTCAGTCTTTCAATGAGCATCATGAGGCCTGCAAATAAGGAACATTCAGGAGAGGGAGTAATAAGTAAGTAAGGGAGTGAAAAGTAAATAAGGAGCTATTTATCCAATTTATGTTTTAATTTATGCAGATTAAAGTCTTCCTCTTTGGAGAGGAAGACACAAATGGGATGTATGATCTCCTTCCAAGATTTTTCTGAGATGTTTTCAAAACAAATCTCTCTGCTCCTCCTCCACCCGCTCTCTTTGAGGAATTTTTACCTCACAGGTTTTGAGTTACCAGATGTCCCAGCTATGCTTTCATGGCCCTCACCAGGAACATAAAGCAAGGACAATCATCAGGCTTGCATGACTCTGAGTGCTGTTTAGCATTACATTAGGTACAAGCCACAAAGTAATGGCAAGGACAGCTTGTTGCAAGATCATCCCCACAAACCA
This sequence comes from Phaethon lepturus, assembly GCF_000687285.1. Lineage (NCBI taxonomy): Eukaryota > Metazoa > Chordata > Aves > Phaethontiformes > Phaethontidae > Phaethon > Phaethon lepturus. The sequence continues at coordinate 5,626 of NW_010513810.1, forward strand.
GGCCCTCTCCCTCTCTATGCAGAGCTCAAATATTTCTCTGAGATGCCAGAACTGTTATCTTCACCTTTGAGGAACTTGTATTATGCTGTCTAAAGGGAGACAAACATTGATAAATACCTGAAACCAAGGTTGTATGGTACACTGATAATTTATATGTGAAGGAGCCAGAATGCATCTTATCCCTTTAGACACAAAATGGTCCATGTAAAGGGCATCTTCCTTTTGAACTAAACGACTACAGAGGCACAGTGAGCACTCTTGTTACAAGAAAGCGATGGTCAGAAATGTGTGTGCTTCAAAAATGGGCAGAGCAACTAGACAGGCTGTGAACACACAGACCTAAATGTACAGCTTAGAGGCACGCATCCTTCAGAACACATCTTCATAATTCTAGGAAAAGCTGAGTTGCACACTGCTGGTGTTTCATCACTCACCAAATGAAGACTACTCATCCACATAAAGAATAGTGCTTTACATAAATACTGGGAAAAGGAGGGAAGTTCAGCTTTACTAATGATGACATCACGTAATATAGGGTCTAATCCTCAGGTACAGCCTCAAATAGATAGTAAATATTTAATGCACCAGAGCTGAGCAGAAGGCCAAATAAAAAGCCATTGCAAAACGCTTCTTACTGTCCCACTGGAAACAACCTTGTATTAGAACAAGGCTCCCAATAGAGCAGACTCAGAGAGAATCACAGCCAAACCACACTTTCACGTGAAAGATGAAGACTTAATGTTTCTGATTCACCAACAGCTACGGCTCACGAAATTCCAGATTTCCTGTTCATGGTCAGGGAACTCTAATGAAGAAAGTTACCACACACGTAAATGAAGGGCACTTTTTAGCGTGTTCTGTCACTCCGAAGGGTACGTTTCCCAATTACCCAGCCACTAACCATGAAACTTATCTCGTGTTTTAAGTCTCCTGGAAGTGCTTCCCTCTCCCACTGCAGGGACAATTCCTCCCAGGTCAGGTCACCCATGAATAGGACTTGGACTCAAGTCAGTCTCACCCTCATGAGCCTTAGATCTCCCTTCCAAGAGCAACAGCTCAGCTTCCCAGCACAGAGAGCTCTGCCACCACCTTGACTTTGACTGGGACTCTTACGCATTTGTGCCACGGAGTCAAACCCAGCCTGCTCTCATCCCCCCCTGCCTGTGCTGCTGGGACACGGGGGGACTGCTGCCGTTCAGCTGGAAGGCTAGGAGCAGCTCTGGACTTCCTCCCTTCAGCATATGGTAGGATCATTTGGCTCAGACACATGCAAGCTTCATTAGCCATCACGTCAGCCGCTCTGAACTTCCTGTGAAGGCCTTTTGGTAGCAGCAGGCTAATGTCAGATCTCATGCATTTCATAAACCAGGCTGGGGGGAACATCTCCAAGATCTTTGCTGCTGTGGCTCTCGAGGCCACAAAATAAGTGCAGTTTTCACTGGTTTTGTTATTCCCTCCTGCTCTTACCTATCCTGTAACTATGGACACAACTGCAGTCGTTATGCCAGAAAAAAACAGCCTTGAGTTCAGTGATCTGCAATAGACTCCCTGCATAACTTTGTCTCTTAGTTTCTCTGACCAAGATCCTCATATGTATTTGGGTTCAATGTCCAAAGTTCTTTATGTAAAACCCACCTACAGTGCAATTCTTTTCAAAAATATCTGTAGGTACAAAGAAGCCATCGAGAACTGACAGCCAAGCACCTGCCAGGTAAGTTTCTTTAGAAAAAAACCCGAAGATCACACGATGTCTGCCCTGCTTATTTAGATTACAGACTTTACAAGAAAAGGAAATATCTTTCCCTCAGTCTGCCTTCACTTTCTTGCACAAATAAAGACTTAGTTAACATGACTGCAGTGCAATTTGTTACCACTTTAATACTGACAGGCTGAAGGTTTACAAAAGCAAAAAAAAAAAAAAAAAAAAAGAAATAAAACCCCAAACCAAGAATCCTAAATTTCAAGATGGACATTTCTGTCTCTCAGATTTTTCAGTCCTAAACAGAGGGTTTCAAGAAGGCTCTTAGCTTTCAGAGAACTAAACACAAATAGAGCAAAAAAAGAGCTTTGCTTCAGCTCTCCCACTGAAGTCCATCCCCAGGAAAGAAAGAGAGAAAAGCCCAAGAGTAAAATGTCTTGTAGATGCCCTTGAAGGCTGACGCTGCCTGACACCGCCACGTTCACGCCCCTGTTTCTCTCTACGTGCTCAGCATGCACCTTGCTTACATAGCTCCACCGAGACTGCCCAAGTAGGAAGTTAAAAAATGCAACAAATTCTCTTACTGTTCTTGTCACTGCAGTAACTATTTATCTTAGCACCATGTGCTAGGCAAATCATCGTCTGTTCATGCTTTAATCTACCTAATCCAGGGTGGAAAAACACTACCCAGCAAATCTTCATTGTTGGAATGTTATTTATAGCCATCCTTTTTATGAATAAAAGACCTGCTCATAAGTCAGCTGTCAGTTCCCATTGTTGTTACAGGTCCTGATCCTGTACGACCCTACTACTAACAGCAGAATGGCCACACTCTTCACCTGGGAGCCTCCAGCTGTTGGTAAAGGCAAGCAATGCTTTCTTGGCTCCTTTTTTTAATTCTTCCCTTGTAGGATGACTAGGCTTGCTCAGTGCAGCCAGTATAACGCCACTTCACTCTGTCCACCTCTTCCCGCAGGAGCACTGGGTCAGGCATCCTGCTCTTCTTCTCGCACCCAGCCCAGCATGTGGGTTGCGTCCCCATGGACAAGAGGCATTTGGGGAAGGGGAAGAAGTTGCACTCCCTCTTCTGTTTTCCTCAGCTGTATCAAAATTCAACACAAATGAAACTATGAATATGTGTCTATAATAGAGACTATAGAGCAAAAAAAGTAGTAGTGATTTATGTGCACACCTTTGTTGAATATAAAGCCTGAATTGACACTGAATCAGACACATGGAAATTAAAGCATTCAGATAGGAAAGCAAAGGGGACAGAAAAAAAATTTGCACATATTATACTATAGTACCAGAAGCAAGAAAGTTAAGAACAATTACTATTTAAAAAAAAAAGGGGGACAAAAAAACCAACCAACCAACCAAACTGCTCTCAGTTAGTTCAGTAAGTGCAAAAGCATATATAAGTAAGGTGCTGGTATGCCACCTAATAAACATTTCCTGTTACCGCACGGAGAAGTCTCATTTTCCAGTCTCACAAATCTATTCCAATCCTGAGTAGCTGGAGGCTTGCAGGGTAGGGATGGGGGGGGGAAGTTGGGAATTGTTTGTTTCATTGGGATTTTTGAAACAAAACACTAACCTTAACGCACACATGCACAGTTAATCGAATGCCATGTGGGCTGACAGAAAAAAAAGCTACCAGTAAATAAAAATGTAGCATTTTAGTAATAGGTTACTAAGCGTGCATAGGTTGCAAAGTATCAGTTATTTGTTACAGGCTACTTGCTTAGTGCTAGAAAGCCTTATTCCTTTTGCCATTCATTTTGGAGAAACGAATAAATTTAGGCAAATCAGGAGTAGGGTAAATCTGGAGAAATCACAAAGGGGAGGAGTTCACCTTCCTGGCTATGGCTTTCAGGTCTGTCCAGGACTATTTAGTCCAGTATAAAACTGAGAGCAGAAATATGATCACATACTAAGAAGTCTAATCAATTCTGGTTTCAACACTGAGCCTATTTAAAATAGATAATGGAATTGCTGTTCCTTGTTCTGTTCTCTCTGCACATTCTCAAGACAGAGGCAGTAGGTAAGTCCTTGCCTGCTCTTTCTAACCCCATGTACCAAGGTTACTTTTATTTCTGATTTGATTCTGAGTATCAGTACATACAGTACAGACTCTCTAATTCTTCTACATGAGAATGTTGAATGTTTTATTTATTTCTCTGCCTTTTATTACTTGTGGTAAAACATCAAGTATAGACTTTTCTCATGAATGAATGAGTGGTTTGTTGTTTGGGGTTTTTTTTTTCATCTTTAGAGATTCTAGTTCCCTTCCTCCTCCAAGAAAAATCAATGAGGTTTGAAAAATCAAAACATAATTTCTTTATCTGTAAACTTCTTAATACTTCAAATAGCTTGTTTTAGCTTTCTACTCATATTGCTTTGCTGTTTATGACATAAGATGAAATTCTTATGGTTGCCTACTGAGAAAGAAAGAACAATATGTCTTTGCTGCATTAGCCCAGCAGATCCATCTATTTTTGCACTCTGTGCACTAGGTACGTAAGTACACTATGCACTTACGATGACTAGATTAAATAGCAATCTATAATTAGTATTGAAAAATGCAGAGGGCATTTTTATGTTTCTATTAGATCAGCAATGCTACAACGTCGAATAAATCACCTTTCCTATGTAAATATCACCACACAGCCTCAAAATTAGAGAGAAACACTGCAATTCTTGATAGTAATGAAGGATCTTCTGTTTTCACTAAAATAGACCAGACTGCATTAAGGAAAAAAAGAGATACAATATTATCAGAGATATCAGAGGGAAGCATTGCACCAAGAGCCTATTAAAGGGACACAGTTTTAAAGTAGATCCAGATGCAGCTGCCAGATTTAAAGTAACAGAGGTCTGAGGTGCTCAGAAGGTGCCTTAAGGAGCACAGCCTGACCACTAGGGAAATGAGGGTGTTTCGCACATTTTATTTCTCTGTTCTTAATTAATTCTCCAGATCTGTGATTCAGTAGTTTGCCTTTTCCAGATTCTTACCTGACAGTTCAAATACCTTCCCTTTTCTTTAGTTTGTATTTTGCAGGTATTCCATCTCTGGAGGCTTCCCACATGTGGTACATGTAATCAGAAATACAAAGAACCTTTGCTCTTCCAAAGTCTACAGCTAGTGTTTGCTTGAAATTGATTACTGACTGATTAACACTTTGCTAAATTTACTCCTCTACGAAGGGATTTATTACAGGATCATAGAATCATAGAATGGTTTGGGTTGGAAGGGACCTTAAAGATCACCTAGTTCCACCCCTCTGCCATGGGCAGGGACACCTTCCACTAGACCAGGTTGCTCAAAGCCCCATCCAACCCGGCCTTGAACACTGCCAGGGATGGGGCACCCACAACTTCTCTGGGCAACCTGTGCCAGTGCCTCATCACCCTCACAGTGAGGAATTTATTTCTTATATCTAATCTCAATCTACCCTCTTTCAGTTTAAAGCCATTACCCCATGTCCTGTCACTACAGGCCCTTGTAAAAGATCCCTCTCCAGCTTTCCTGTAGGCTCCTTCAGGTACTGGCAGGCTGCAATAAGGTCTCCCCGGGGCCTTCTCTTCTCCAGGCTGAACAACCCCAGATCTCAGCCTTTCTTCATAGCAGAGGCGCTCCAGCCCTCTGACCATCTTCGTGGCCTCCTCTGGACTCACTCCAACAGGTCCATGTCCTTCTTATGCTGTGGACCCCAGCACTGAAAGCAGTACTCCAGACTATTAAGAAAACCCTTATGGGCTTTATTAGATTAGCGTAAATAATTAGTGCTTTAGCAGAGAGAAGTAAGGTAGGAAATGCATATAATATTTTTTGTTGCTTCTTTTCCCAACCATGATTATTTCCACTTTCTTCCCTGAGTATAGAGGCAAACTACACAGTCATTAATGCACAAGTAACCTGCTCTCCCCCCTACCTTCTTTTCCAAACCTCTTCCTGAGGTAGAAGCTTCACAAGATACATTATGCTAAATTAGAGGCTAAACATTTCAAGAAACCCAAATGTTTGAGAATCAGCCTAAATTATTTTTTGTTATATTTGGAAGGTTATTTTTTTTTAAAATAAAGATTTAATTTCTATCATCTGACCACTTTTCAGAACTAACTTGAGTGATATTCACTTATCAACTCATTTAACATACCTCCACCAGGGCTGCTTTTCTAATCTGGGCAGCCTCATAATTCACCACACTTAAATAGTCAATATGACTGATGGCTAATCTTTCAAATTGCTTTCAGCCTTGACCTGTCTTAATATCATAGCACCTATGTTTTGAAATGATTACTAGTAGTCCTTACAGGGCTTTATAAAGAAGCAAGATTCATTATCCCCATTCTACAAAAGGGAAACTGAGGCACATTGGTGCAGCCACCTGCAGATCAACCAGCACCAGGAAGAGAAACCAGCTACCTTGAATCTCTGTCCAGCCTTGCACCTACTGACTTATATGGATCTCAGTTAGCATATTCCATTAATAGTTGCACTAATGCACCTCAAATGGCTGCTTGATTCCTTTGAGAGATCAGTGACCCTCTGGTACTGCTATTAGACAGGCAGAACAGAGTCAAAATGTCTGCAATGTTCCAACAGGAAAATTCCAAGCCCTTTGAGAGAGAGGTTTTATTAACAGTAATTTCAGTCTGGTGCCATCCGGAGAACAACAGCGGTAAAGAACCAGAATGTATGTCTATCTGGAAGCTTTGTACTGGGGTAACAGCAAGATCCATGTGTTACTGAAAAATAATTTAAAGAGGAATGAAATGAACCCCAGCATGTTTTAACCTTTTTCTTTGTCACAGACCAGGACTCAGCCACAAGAAGACATTCTCCCACAGTCCATGCTCTAGTGCTCCAAAAGATTGATGCATGATTCCTCTAATTTTCTATATTTCTACTTACATACTTTTAACTTTCAAAAACATAAAATTTACATAACCATGCTGGCACTATCATTGTGAGCATTAATTCTCAGTCTAATGTTTCCTCAGGGCCGTTCAAATACAAGAATACTTGATAGCCTTATAAGCAGCATAAAAAAAGATGCTGTAACTTCTTCCATTTCCCTATGGCACAGACTGCACACATACTTACAGCTGTATTTCAAATCCATTTTAGGATTGGCAAAATTGGGATGCTGCTGCACTTAGATACACTCTGGGATGAAAAGTTACATTTTCAGTTGTTTAAGAAGAAAGAATAATAACTGCAATATAAGACCTAAAACACATGGAAAAGGCAGTAAACCATAGCCGCTTTAGGCAATAATCCATAGGTGCTTTAGGAGATATGGATTGCCTGAATTTCCCTCTCTCCATCCACCTCATCCAACATGTAATTAAATATAACTGACAAGCTATCACTGCCATTATCTCAAAGTAGTCACCTCGACTCTGTCAGTGCAGACACTTTTGATCTCCAGTTATGATCTTTATGCAGGATATATTGCTTAGGGCTTCCTTCTTTCTTCCTTGCAATCATTCAGGCTGCCAGGATAGATTTAAAAACTTAATCTGGGTCTGCCTACCATCATCCATACATACCAGTGTATACCATCATTGTCGGATCCACTGTATGCAAGAAAAAACAATAGCTCACATTTGTCAGGTTGCTGAGTGTGCACTGAGAGCAAGAGATTCCCACTGATCCTGCTCTGCTCCCCCCTCTCTATGTAGCTACAAAAACTGCACAAGCAGGCTTCAGGCAGCAGATAATCTTCTGGCTCTATCATCTGCTAGACCAGTAACAGTGCTCAGTACTTAATATCTTTGAAACTCAGAAAAAATTTTACTAATGAACTTTCCCATTAAACATACATCCTGCAATTAAATTTTAGCAAATGAATTCGTAAGAGAGGCCGTTATGGTGAACAGAGGTGTAGGTTTAGGTAAGTTCAGCCACTGTTGTATTCACTGTCATATTTGGCTTACAGTTGGAGGGGTTTTATGGCTGAGAGAAGAATGGACACAGACTGCTTGAGCAGGAATCTAAGGATGCAAATTCTGTAATCTCAGAGTACACTTATTTCCTTCCACAGTTTCTGATAGAGGCACAAAGTTGTAAGGCATTGTAACAATTTCATTCTCACTCTCTCTTTGACACTAAAATTCAGCAAAAGACAGAAAAGCACTTGTGGAAGAGCAGCAGACGAAACAGTGGAGCCAGAGAGCAGCTCTTCAGTTAGCTCTAACAACCTGTTTCATTTTGGGCGGCAGACAACCAAGCCCCACAGGCAAAGAAACAACATTGTGTATTACTGGAAGACTTCCAAAAGGCAGCTGCAAGACAGTATTAGTCATATATGGAATAAACTTTGAAATGGTTTTACTTTATTACATTGTTGTAGCCTGCCAGGTGTGCCATTCAGATATATCTGCATTGCACAAATGGATAAATTTGTGTCAGACCAGGAATGCCTTGATTCTCTTCACATTAGTCTATGTGTGAGGTTATTCCACAATATGTACTGTTCAGACAAATCTTGCTGTAATCTGCACTCATCTGCAGATCCTGACTTCCTCTTAAAGAATTACACATGTAAGCGTTATAAGATCACCTCTGCTGTCTCCATCACATATGAATCCAGCAACTGCCCCTCATCCCCATGCATGACTTGCGAACCGCTGAAGAGTGACTGCATGTAGTATGTAGTGATGAATGACTGATATCACAGATGAGATGAATCCTGCTTTGTTTTATCGACGCTGCACCTAAGGCAGCATACATCTATTCAATGCCTCGATGGGCATCCAGGTTCTTGAACAGACAGATTTTTTACTAGGCTGATGCATCCAAGGGCATCACAGTTCCAAGTTCAAAAATCACTGTTCACTAGTTTGCAGCCTATTTCTGGTGACATGCAATGAGTGGGCAATTTTCCATGTACACAGTGGACCCAATCACATTATTAATGCTCCATTTAAGGATCAGCCTGACCAGTGTGAGTACACTGCATTGTCATCAATTTGTATTAACTCACTGTTTAGCTGACCTCAAGCAGAACTGCAACATGCTGCATCACCTCGTCCTTCTCCAGCGTCCAAGCCAGGGTGCTTTCCTGCTGCTCTTCACTTCAGCTCTGGGGGAAGGAAAGGAGCATGGTAGAATCCATACATAGGAGCAACATGCAGGTGACAAGTGACATTACTTCAGCTTGAGAATTACTCTCTTTTCTCCTATAGCAAAAGATATCAGCATAAGAATTGGAATATTCCTTACATGCTGCAAGTTGTGCGCTGTGATACTTAAGAAAACTGGAGTAACAGTTTCTCCTACCTCTTACATTTAGATTTTGAAGACTGGAAGCAGAAAAGCATTTTCAGAGGCAGGTGCTGCTGAGAAAGACCTTTCTCTTAACTGTCCAAATAACCAGCACAAACCTCTCTTGAAGACCCACTGCAAGGTCCTGTTCTTCAGCTAGGTGTCTGACTCCATGCAAGTAGGCTTTTTTCCCCTGTTTGTGGCATTGCAGCAGATGCTTTGTTATGTTGCAGAATCTATCTAATGGCCTGCTATTAGATTTTTAGTCACATTTCTAATCACAAGATCAGTTGTCATAAACCCAGTGCAAAAGACTACAAAAGGACAGTAAAGCCACAAATTAATTTGTTGGAATTAAATTTTTAAAATACTAAATAAGGTATTTCTGAATTTTATTTGATGCTGCCTCTGTTGTAAACAAAGCAAAACAAAGTACCCACAGAAGCAAATCACCTTAGCCCTGGATACTCATTTTTTGTTAAAGGCCAGCTTCCTTCTTTGATATGGCAAATTTATGGGGACACGTGTATATGACAGAAGCTACAACAGTATCACAGGTCACAGCTAAGAACATTTTCTTCACTCTCTGACACAAAGGGAGTAGTTTGCAAGTGTTTATAGGGCATAACTAGACTTCTCCAATCTCTTCAGATTTTTCCTTAGATTATATGTGTTACAGACAAAGACCTCATTGAGCACGTGATTTATGTATAGATGTGCAAATTATAAACACTGTGCTCAGATCAGTGTGGTTACTTGTAATGCTTCACTACTACAATAAAGCTTGTTTTCAAGACTAATCCCCCATAATATCTTGGAATGTAGATACATACAGATGTACATCATTAAGAAAAAGAAAATGTGCAGGTAAAAGTGAGTAGAAGAGAGACGAATGATCATAAACACTTGTTTTTACATGGTTAGAAATACACAAATCTAGAAGTACACATTTGGAACGGGTTTTGCCTGTCAAAGTAGCTGATCAGGACTTCCTGAGGATGTGTAATACTTAAGAATGTATAAATAGACATGTATATATGCTCAGTTTGTGTTCAAGCAATCTCATTAATTAGAAAGACAGACTTAGATTCCACTTGCTTTTAAGTTGCTTTGTCTTTTGTACTAGAGATAATAAGTTTCACAAAGCAAGCTAAAAATAGAGTGAGCCCAACACAAACCAAAGCTAAAAATATACCCCATGCAAAACTAGCTTTTGCCATTTTCATGGAAAAGGCCAGCCTTCATTCTGCTGCAAAGCCAGCGGTTGCAACAGGTTTTAGGATGGCTTTGAAACCAGTGGACAATAAAGCAGTAATGAGAACTGCGGCATTCAGGGCAGCCTGGGCTTTCTGAAAAGCAGCAGTGCAGTGGGAGCACTATCAGCCTTGTGTCTCAGAAAACACTGAATTGTCAGCGAGGACACAGCTGAAAGAGGGTGATGAGATCTAAAGGGACAAAGGAGTTAGTGAAAGAGAGAGAAGGGATTTTAACTAAAAAGTAACAGAGTATATTCTTACTGTCTCAGTACTTCAGGCTGTTAGTGGCATAAAGGTCCTTCACACTTCAAGAGATTAAATAGAGTTAATAAAAATAGCTAACCATCAACATACAAAATTAATGATTTCCAACCACTTTATCCAGAAGGAAAAAAATTGTTTTAGTAACTCTTTTGTGCAGATGGACAAATTAAAAGGGCAATTTTCAGCTAGCCTGAACACCACCTGTCTCATGGCACTGAGTCAGAGGAGATACGGGGTTCCAAGCAGCAGCTCAGCAGGTCCAAGTAGGGCACTATGCAGGGAACAAGTAGGACAAAGTAGATTTAGGAACTTTTCATGGAATTTAGGCAATCTGACCATGGTCCAAAGAGCTTAAGGGTCTTTTCCTAGATCACACAATAGCACACTGGCAAGCTGCTAGCATTCTGGCTTCCAGCCCGAAGCACTGTCCTCCATCCAGCTGCGTAAGTGGACAGAAGAGGGAGTTCTCAACTGAAGGAATTTTTTGCCTCAAGTTTCCAAGCTAGGCTTGATAGCTAAAACAATTGAAAACATTTACAATAAAATGAAAACAATATGTAATTGTATTGTTTTCCAGCTATTCTGGTGCCAAGAAACAGCTTTGGTCAGGAAACCAGTTGTAAATTTGACAAGGAAGAAACAGAGATAAGTAGGACTGCTTATTTGCCAAGAGAGACTCCCTAAATTTAACTGTCTTGAACTTTGTGAAGGAAGAGGAGGCCTTCAGCCCAGTTCAGCCCTACTCTAAATTAAAACCCAGTGAAGTCAAGGTGACACCTATGGTATGGTGCATTACCACTTAAATCAATAATCCATAATACAATATAAGAGCCAGATATACTTGATAATATAGCAATTCTAAGCCCATGTGTATATCTATACTGAATGTATATGTATACTTGAATTATATTACTTCCAATGGTGACAACAATGCAAATGTCTCTATTTAATGCCAATTAGGCAAGGAGCTTTTGGAAATCCTGGCTAGTACCTAATACTATCCTGAGCAAAGTGTGCATGCTCATGGCTTAACTCATGTGTACCAGCAAGGTATGGGAGAAAGCTCTGAAACCCTCCAGGGCAGCTCATATCACAGCAATAGTTTCAGCACCTCAACTACAAAAACAAACAAAAAAACCCAAAACACCAAAACCCCCACTTTCTGCCACATTTTTCTGGGCAATAAATAAACAACAAGAAAGAAAATGGAGGAGCTGAGGTTTGCTTGAAAGAGCAACCAGGTGAGAAGACTGAAGGATGGGATCTGCTATGGGCTGAGCGCCTGTAAGAAAGGGGCTTCAGAGAGACAAAAAACTTTGAAGTGGAAATGGTGGAAAGGTAAAGGGCACGTGGTCAAGAGATGGGACAAAAGATGGATGAAGCAAGAACAGGAATTACAGATTATGAAGGAACTATTTGAATGCTGTAAACACCAGGGAGGGAAAAGAATTGTTTAGGGTGGTTCAGTGATATTTCTAGGAGTGATGGGATGCAGATAAGCAAGTGGAAAATGTAAGCTATTAAACAGGAAACACTTCCTGACAGTGAAGGCTAATAGACTGTGGAAAAGTCTCCTAAGGGAAGTGGCAGGAGCCGCTCAGACAATTAAAACTAGACTAGACAACATACCTTAGGGCACAATCATGCCCAAGACCACAGACAACTGACTGGATGTGACAAGTATCTTCCCTTCTTGCTTCAGAAATAAAACTGTAAAGCCCAGGGGGAAAAAGGACCATTGTAAATGTGGAGGAATCACACCTGACTCAAATAACACCCAATTGCAAATTTTCCTTGTAACTCACACAGGGTACAGCAGTTTGGCTCCTCCTGAGCAGTAGCTACACAAAAGATCCTGTTCTCCAATGTTACATTACTGTCAAACAAAAAAAAAATCTAATTCACAGTAAACGTTAATTCATTGTTTGCTCAGGCATTCTGCAATGTTTAATTATCTCATTGTTTAAGGTTTAACAGCTTTAAGGACATTTTTCTTAGGAACTGCTGAATTTATATCCTGTTCTACTTCACTGATACCATCCAACTTTCTAAACCACAACTGTGATAAGTACTTGACAGAAAAACACTAATTGTTTGTTAGTTTGTAGACATTAGGAATTTTGCAGAAAGCTTGTAAGAATTAGATGCCCATTACCTGGTGTACCTTGCACTTGGCAGATGAAGGGGAGAATACTCATGAATGCTGATGTAAGGCAGCAGTAGCCACCTGAGGGCTGGATTTTTTTTTTTATTTTAATTTTTTAAACTTTTTCTTCCCATCATCCTGATGTGCAGGCTGAAAGACTTTTAGTGTGCTCACGTGTCAATCTACTAAGACGTGATTGAAACCCACAAGCTTATTTGAGAGAACCTGCCAAACACCTATTAGCTGGTAAAAAGTCAGTGGTTGCTTTGTTTGAGAAGGGTTGGGCTCAGACTCAGCAATGAAAGGCTCCATAGCCCACTTCCATTTCACTCCTCTGGTACAGAGACACTGTATCAGGACCACTCACACTATAATTTGGTGATATTTACCTTCCCTCAGTGTTTCCTGTGGTTGTCCCTGATTTTTGTTGTTCTATAGTCGCAGTCTAAAACCTCTACAGCCTTGCACCCAATGGATAATGAACTTGCTGCACTTACTTACTCCTAATAATGAATCATATTGACCGTAAAATTTGATTTGCATTACTGTAATGCTTTGATGTCTAAGTCAGGCACACTCCCATTGTGTAAGGCACTATACAAACCCAGAACAGTAGACCTTGTTCCAACAATTTATGGTAAACAGACTGGAATACCTCAACTGACCTTGATTTCTCACCTGACAACTTTCCTCTCTGGTTTAACTCACATCCCAAAGAGTTTGAGACCAAATCTTTGCAGGTAGCTAGTCTTCCACACTGCATAGATGCTACCATCTTTAAATATTTCTGTCCAGAAAAAAATGCAACATTTTTTCTCCTGAATTTCACATATAACTTGCAAAGACAGACCACTTCCAATCACAGCGTGCTGGTGCAGTGATTGTTGAAGCATATACTGATCGCTGGGCCAGCGCAGTTGCCAAAAATATGTCTGCAGTCATTTACCCATGCAAACACTAACACATATGAAACATAAGCAAGCATTGTGAAGATTGGCTTACCCGGTATTTGCTAGGCATTTATTGATTAAAATATCGATTAAGGCACTTGGTGACATTCTGTGCTTGGAACTTCTGGTTCTGCTGTTTCCCAGTGGAGATGAGAAATCGCTCAGCGAGGCTGGAGGTCTGGCCACTGTCTTGTGTAGACAGGCCTGAAAAAATACAACAATCAATTTTAGAAATGGCAGGTCCCAAACCTAAGTTTTGTGTATGTTTAGAAGTGTGTCAAAAAATAAAACCTTGTCAAAACCGATGTTTTTTGTAATTACAAAGTATTAATGGAACAGCAATGTAGAAATCACTACAGTTCTTACAATACAAACGTAGCAATGTTGTTTACTTTTCTTCTCAATATTAATAAACATTTTGCTGAACTAGACAGTGAGTCAACATTATTTATGCTTTTCAGCATAAATTTAATTTTTTTGAGAGATGAACTAAAACAGTACCATTTTTTCAAGATTATATTAATTGCCACAAGCTCATCCAAGTCTCCCTCTGTTGTTAGCTAGCCACATTTTATATCAAGGTTCTAATTAGAACTTCTTCGAAATACTTAATAGATGGATGGTATTGCTATGCTACTGATATGAAGATAAAGCTGTTAAAAGCAGTTATAAGCCTTCCAGCAGATGTTACAAAAGATCACAAATTATGGTAATTAGCAATCTAATGACAGGACTCCTCCATAATAATCCCTAAAAATTGATTAGCTATTCATTAAAATGTCTATAATTTACTAATCATAAGCAAACAGACTCTATAGTATTAATCATGATTATAAGAGGTTTTCAACTGTTATTAAAGTTAAATAGCCAAAGAGACGTATTCCTGTTAAAGTCCATTTAATCTTTATAACTGTCATAAACAGGCATTGAAGCGTGCTGCGATAAACAAAATAGTCCTTACTTTCCTGACTAGATCAACACATACTCAAGTTAAATCAGCTCTCTTCCTCTGAATTTCATCTTTCTTCTGACAATGAAAAAGTAAGATTAAGATGTTCTATTACAAAATTTTGCAACCATCTGTGTGGGATCACAGCTGAGTTAGAGTAACGATTCTTCACGTCTTTTGGGAAATGAGCGCCTTAATTTCTTACAATTCCTTATTGCATCAAGTAATCTTTAAAATAGTTCCTGGAAAGGAGTGAGATAAGTCATCTTGCATAAGTGTCATCCACAAGTATATGAAAGGATGACAAGTACAGAACTGATAAAAGGAAATTTATTTTAACACTACATATATTCAGATGTGGAACTTTTGCCTCAAGTTGCTGAAGCCAAGGTTTCAAAACCAAATTATTTAGAACTGCAACCCATCCAGTGATCTAATCTTCCTGGTAGCACAGTTTTTGGAGGGAGTATTAATAGGTGTAAACTGATTCATTAAGGACGAGGAGGTGATCTAGAGAGAGGACAGAGCTGCCTACTGCAGGATTTCTATGCTCTGTTCCAAATTATTTGGTGTTAAAAGCCCGCTAGACTTGCTGGATGTGTACTCCATACTACTAAGAAATCTTTAGCAATGCAAGATTTCTTTAGAGCTGGAGCACTCACCTCTCACCAGCCATTGTTGTTTATATATTTAAGAAATGAAACATCTTACTCTAATAAAATTGGGCAGACAAAACCAAGAAATTGTCAAAACTGTGTGTCCAGTTATCACTCTCTGAGGATCAAAAGTTGCAAATCCATTTCACATCTTTCACATGTTTTTTGGGGGGACAATTTACATAGAGCTTTTCATTCATCTAATTTTGAATTTTTTTTTTTTTTCAGTTGGAGGCCACTGGTGCTATCAGTCACAGAAGTATGAACAGCCACACTGTGAAGGTACTGCTAAATACTTTATTTTTCCAATCACATTAGTGTTTGGACTCTTCTGTTTTGCAAAGGGCCTCCTGATAGAATAATGCAAAAATTCACACAACTCAGCATTTAATGCTGCACGAGCATGTTATATATAAATGTAAGTGCTAAACAGGATACCTAAAGGAGGGCATTTTGAAGATACCGGTGTTTGTGCTTACTATTCGTTTTGTTTCAACCCAGGATAATGCTACAAATATAAAAAAAATTCTAAATGTGCTGCAGAGGTAATCACCCCAGCAAGTTGGATATAGTCAACTATTTAAATTCTTAAGGACAGTTATGAAAAACCCTAATGTCTACCTACAGCTGCACCTTTTGTTTTACCAGCAGCATCCGCCTAGGCTGCCTGCTCCCTCGCTCAACCCCGCGTCCTGCCCAGCCCTCCCTGGGACTGACAGTGCAGGAAGGGGCATTTCACTCCCAGCACCACTTTTTTTTGTTTTTGTTATAGTTTCCAAGTTTCTATAGTTCAGCCAACCTCAGCGGGAGTTCACTTTCTTTTCACAGCCATTTGCATGTGCATATTTTCCTGTTAAGCCTAGCAGAACATTTTTGAAACGCATTAGTATTTTTAAAACTACAGAAAATTACATACTAAGGAAGTTCCTTATTAAATTCCAACATCCAAAGACCTTTCCTTCAAAGATGTCTCCAATTTCCCAAGTGAGAATATATTGACTGTTGGGTGGTTTGGCTTTATAAAGGATTTGCAGTCTACATAAATAAACTGTTTTCTTCATCCTTAAATAGGTCCTCGACAATGGTATCTAACAGACGTCACCTGCAAAGGAAACAAACAGTCACCTGTCAATATTGTCACCAAAAACGTAATTTATGACAAGAGCCTTAAGCCACTGAATTTTGAAGGATATGATGTGAAGGGGTCTTCAAAATGGAACATAGAAAATAACGGACATACAGGCAAGTACTGCCAAATATGTTATTATGGGATTTATTTATGCCTTCTTTTGGAACCATCCATTCACTTCTTCCATGTCCTGGGCAAGGTGTTAGGCATCACTACCGCTACTTAAAAGCAAGGAAGCAAAAATAAGATAGCACCACAATATTTCAGCAGCGAAACTTTGAGAACACTTTCTGAACCCAGGCTTTCTGGGAACCTTGTGGGAATTACCTAGTTTTTGGATTCTGGACACGGTCCTTGAGCATCTCAGCAGAAATTGGTTCTGAGTATGTGCAGAAACAGAGTTCGAGTTGTCTAGGGAACCTGGAAGTCAAACAACAACCTCTAGGACTAGCAGGTGGGTGAGTGTAGGGGTTTAGGACAACAGTTTTGGCAGAGGTATATAATTTCTGCTGAATACTCCTATACCCTTCATATCTGGGCTTGCCCTTTCTGACCTTTGCTTCTGCACAAAGAAAATTCTGCTGGCGAAGAACATAATCTGGGAAAGTCATTCGATCAGTGGCTCGCAGCGTGTGTATCTTACTAGTTCTTTAAATAATGAGCTGAAATCTTCTTAGATTTCAACCTGTTTTCTCTGCACGCGGAAGTAATCTAATGTGAGCTTGTTGATCAGCTACTTACTGATTCAGTGAACACTGATTCAGTGAACAGCAATTCAGTAAACAGTGAGTGAATCAGTGAATAGCAATTTAGCACTGTTTCACTTCCTCCACTTTCCTTCACTAAAAGCAATACTAACAACGATGCTTCAACAACGCTATGCCAAATTGCCTTAACTTTAAAAATAAATCTGTTGTCCTTTTTTTGGAAATTATCTATAAGTGTTCTTAAGGTCCTACAGATGGATTGTTTTAACTGCCAAATCCCTAAAATGGAAATTTGCAAGTAGCAAATATTTTCCTAACTTAAAATGGAAAGGTAGGAAGGTAGACAGCTGGGTTGATTTTCACAGACAGAGACTCTAGTTTAAATCGTCAGTATTTTGACTGACTACAAAAAAAAGACATGTTTTGACTTTTCACTAATATATGGATTAATGCCTTTCCCATTACAGAATGATATTCTAGAATCTCCATATTACAGTCACGGTGCATAGAATTATTTTTTACACAACAATTAATATTTATAAGGATTGGTCAGAACACTCATCTTTCCCAGCCATGCAAAAGGATTAGGTTTTAAATCTGGGCTTTTAAAATTTCTTCCTTCTGAGGGCAACCAATTCCTGTGCTATAGTGAGTACAATGCAGAAACTGCTATTGCTTAAATTACAGCTGCAATTAGAAGCTCTACATGAGATTACACTATCATTATGTTCGATGATGGGCAGATAGCAAAGGTCAGTGTCTCAAAGGTCCTACAATCCAAACAAAAAAAGCCAACAAAGGTATGTTACTCATCCATTTACAGATAAAAAAGCAAAGTAACTAAATGACTCATGCAAGCTTCCAGTTCATTTGGAATTCAGAACAGAAATGAAATCTCTGGGGCTTCAATCCAGGTCAAAACAATTTTTCCTATGGAAAGAAAAGTACTGTGCTTAGTGTAAAGGTCTTAATAAGTAAATTTTAAAAATATATCCCAAATGTCTCAAACACACAAAGTGATGGTGATTTGTAGCTAGCAAAATATCTCCTAAGAAAATTTTATTTTGCTGTTAGCAACAGATCAAGCATCACATTAAATAGGTATAATGGCTTAGATGCTTATGCTTAAGTTGCAACGCTAAATTAAAACAGAATATATTTAAACTCTGTTACAGTGCAGACAACAGGAGATAAAAATGATGCTTAAAAACCAAATAAACTGTGATCAAGTTAACTTTTAAGAATACTTTGGTAGACGGTGTTCTCCTAGACAAAAACTGAAGGAATATAGGATTTTCTGAAAGGTATAAGTAGCTCTGACTCCTGAGGTTATAAAGGCAGTGAACAAATCCCTACAAATCCCTTCAGTGCAATGAAGGAAAGACAGTCTACTACCCAGTTTTCTTCAAAATGCAATTAAGCAATGATACTCCAAAGGCGATACTAAAGGATGCCATAAAAGTCTGTAAAACCCTCGCCCCAGAACGATCCAAAGTAGTGCTCTGTCTTTTTCCTCCATTTTAGAAAGGGAAACAAGTATAATCAAATTTATTTTATTTATTATTATTTATCAACTGACGTAATGGGTAGCTCAGCCCTCCAGCAAGTGAGGCTCTATACAAGTCATTCAAGTTCACAGAGCAAGTCCTAGGTAGAGATGGGAACAGAAGCTCCAAGTGCTGTGCCATAGAGGGATGCCCAAATGCTGTGGCATATTACTGGAAGTGGGCTATGATATTTCTCCCTTTCATCTCAAATTAATCTCAGCTAGCATTTTGTAAGCGTTCAGCTTCTGCAGAGTTGAACTTCTGGAACACTAGGTATGAAAAACCAGGCCAGAACTTTAGGATAAATTTGAATCTCAAGAGCATGCATCTGTCTGCTCTCACATACTATATAATGTATGGTCTGTTTTGTTTTTTTTTTAAAACAACTTATTGTTTTCCCCAGTTAAAGTAACGTTAAGCACATTCCCTAAAATTGGAGGAGGAGGTCTGGGAAGAAAATACAAGGCGATAGAATTTCATTTGCACTGGGGAGTCCAAGGTGTGCAGCAATACCTTCCTGGGTCAGAGCACAGCATAGATGGAGAAAAACAAGCCATGGAGGTAGGTGAGACTGTTTGTGGATTATGGCTTTTACTCAAGAACTCTGGCTTTTTTAAGATACTGTTGCACATAAACTATTGGCTAGTTCTCCAATGAAACCCCAACAGTGGAAATAAAGTACCGAGTCCACGTTGCTCGCTAACGAGAACACACAGGAAAACACACTAGTTTTGCATAGCAAAGGCACAGGACAGAGAACAAATCTGGAATTTATATAGCCTTTTGGGAGGATAAACGTTTCAAAGTCTATACAGTCTGATTACACTCTCACACTGCTTATTCAGCTTATATATTAATTTCTGGGACTGCAACCATGAATCGACCTAGGCAATTGAAAAAAAATATTCTCTTCAAGGCAAGACAAGTCGCCAGTGCTGATACACATGGGTTGGCGGAAGGAAACCACCCCCGTTTCAAACTATGATGTAAAAATCTGCCTGTTGCACTGCACAGGCTGAAAATTGAGGGCTGCAGCAGTCCACAGCGCGCTTCACCTTCTGCTACGCATGGGGAGATGTATATAATGAGACTGATTTTGATGAATGAAGTTTCAAATTATAGTCCACTTTTTGCATAGTGCCAGCCTCAGGTCAAGGGCCTCAAGCCGTCTGTCCCAGCCTGCGAGCACCAAGGCAGCTCTGGCCCCACTGCGGCGTAGGTGCAGAGAGGCAGCCAGGCTGCACTTACAACAACCAACTGTGGAGGAAAATGAACACGTAATTGTCCTTGACTGTTGTGTTACAGCTTCACATTGTCCACATAAGAGAAGATGTTTCGGATATAACAGAAGCGAAGAAAAATGCTGATGGTGTGGCTGTGTTAGCATTCTTTATAAAGGTATGCAGCCAAATTTTTAATTGCCCATCTCGAATCTACCAGCAGCTTGGCTGAGTGACCGATTGTGTTAATGTTACCAAGTCTGAACCTAAGCCTCCCTAACTTCTGCAGGCATTCAGTGCCACCACTTAGTTTCTTTACCCTTTTCTACGTTCTGCTTGCTGTTATCTTTTAGCCTTGTGATTCTTTTCTGTTTAATTTGCAATTAATTTAAAGCAACCAGCTGTTGAGAAATGCATGATTTGGAATCAAAATATTTTCATTTCAGGTTGAAGAAGAAAATAAAAACTATGCAACTCTAATAAATGAATTACAGAATATTAAATACAAAGGTAAGACATTTGTGCTGGTCAAAACGTAACATATATTTATTTCAAGCACATATACTACCAGGTAATTAATAGTCCAATCCTGTTCTAAGTGTAGTAGAGATGGTTACTTGAAAGTCAAAGCCAGAAGATAGAGATTATTTTGTCAAGCACTCAGAGCATTGCAGGTGGGAGAAAATATAGCTCTCCATATTTGCAGCGGTGAAACTCCCCAGAACGAGTATTCCTGCTTCTGCAGGAGGAAGTGGAGTGAGAAGAAAAACATACAGAGTGTTAACACGGGAGGTGTGTGTGACTTGTGCTCTGTGGGGTCCCGCAGTTAGCAGTCAGGGATTTCACAGACAGCGCAGTGCGGCTGCCCCGGGTGGCATGGGAAGCGTGCATGGGGATGAGGCTTTACATAGCCACAAGCAGCAGCTGCATTTGAAGACAAATGTGAGCAATACCTGAAGCCACGCTTGTTACGAGCAATTTTTCCACATGGGAATATTCTAGGGCAAACAGCACAGATGGAATCTTTGCCACTGAGTTCTCTACTCCCACCTGAGGAAGAGCTTGGAAGGTACTATCGGTACGAGGGCTCCCTCACCACTCCTGACTGCCATGAGGGTATCATCTGGACAGTATTTGAGAAGCCAGTTGAACTCAGTATTTCTCAGGTAAGCCACAGAGGGATAGCCTGAAAGGTCTGCTTACGGTTATTTTGCCCCTTCAGCTGCCTGCTCGCTCACACAACTTAACACAGACTTGTTAGCTGCTCCACTGCTTTGTTCCTATGACACACTTGCTTGGCATTAGCCTCAACGTCGTCCCTAGTGCCAGTATTTTGATCCAGTTAAATCATCTCTCAAAAAATGGCAGGAAAGGGGAAGGAAGGGGAAATGACGATGTGAAAAGAAAGCCAAAAAACCCCCCAGGTAAACACCTAGCTCAGCGCTTCGTCAGCAGCACTTCCCCCGCAGTCATCTGCTCACTCCCAAATTTCGCTGCTTTTCTCCTGTTGTCATAAGTATTAGGATACCAGAACAGAATACTTCAAAATCAAACTTGAGTCTATCAGCTTCAAGCAACACATTTTTGTCCTGCAGAGAGGAACAGGGGACTGAATCATGACTGCCTCTCAAATGCAGAACGTTTAGCTGACCGAGTACACGATTCAAAAACTCAGATGTCCTGGGGTGGACTCTCAGCAGTACTACTAGCCAGCACAGCCTGGCCGAGAGCCAGCATCTGTGTTTTACTTCCTTACCTGCTGTGTACTCATAATCACTTCAGTCACAGGGCAGTCTCAGCCACGCGCGAGTCAGCATAGCACAGTACACGAGAGTCAGCCTCTGCTTGCTCTGGGCCAGCCTCGTGCTGCAAGCAGTTAGCAATTTGAAGCAAAGAAAAAAATCCTAGTCCTCTTACTTTGTGTCAATGTGACGTGATGGACAAGGACAGGACTGTGTGCGTCAAGAGGACTGGTGTAATAAGGTTCTTGAGCTGGACAAAGCGTTTGACTCACACAAAAAGGAAGTCCCCATGATTTCCAAGGCTAAAAGAAGTCATCTGTTGGTGACCTCTGGCAGTAGCCTCCATCACATTGTTTCCTGCAAGGTTTAATGTATCCATACAGTTCAAAAACAGAGTGAGGTACTGCAGATTTACAGTATCACAATCTCCAGTGTTCCACAGAAAAAGGATTTAACAATCTATTTTTTTCTTTGATGTCTGCAGATTTCTCAGTTTTCAACAGTCCACTTTGATGGGAAGAACTCAACTTACATGGTTGAAAATTTCCGGCCTGTTCAGTTTCTGAACGAACGAAAGGTGTACTGGTCCAGTGCCAGCATCCTCCTGCCCACTGCTAAGGTTTTAATATTGGTCCTGATGCTTACGTACTTCCTGAGTTCTCTTTTCCAATGAACACTTCTCACCTCATTCAAGATTCTGGGCTTTTTGGAGGGGTTTTTTTGTTGCTGTTGCTGGTTCTTTGTGTCAAGTAGTCTCCCTAAATACCAACTCATGAATCATATCTCAATACAGAATTTAACCTTGCTCTCCTCCAGACACTAACCAAGGATTTCTGTTGCTGCTCTTATATAAAATGAAACTCATTGCACTAAATCACAAGAATTCAAAGGAACTGTAGGATAAAGCTATGAAGATTCAAATTAAAAAAAAAACAACAACACTTAAAGAAAACATTATGATGGATTATCTGCAAGCCTGTAGTTTCACCAGGACACTGGAAGGACACCTGACAAGCTATATGGAGGACTGTTAAGAGGAATCTGTTCTTAAGTGCCTATGAAGGGTTTGTTGGGCATATGTTTACATTCAACACTGTAAATCAGGAGACAGTAACATGAGGAGTAATTCTTATCATCCCTACATTGTCCTACATGAAGGTACAACACAGAGCGAAGAAAAAATGCTGACACGCAATTGAGCAACATCTGGGTCATCCTATAGAGTGAAGAATATGTGACAAATTTCATCTGTACTAACGCAATTTCCCCCCCTTCTTCCTTCAGAATACCTGAAGTTAATTTTTAGATAAGGATACTGGGTTCCTTTCATCTAATCTACTGGTTCTGGATTTCAGATTTCTCTATTAAGCCTATTTATTCAGCCTAGTACAGCATCTTCTCTGGGATGCCCACGGCCAATATGATGTGCTAGAAAGAAAAAGGGAAGCTCAACCACATATACCAGATGCACATCTGTGGAAATTCCCTCTCTTTGGAGGGCTGCATTTGAAGCATGAGACTTTGATGATCCTTTACAGTTTTCATTTGCCTAAGAAAATGGCACAGCTTGAGAAATGTCAGTTTGAACATTTCAGTGTCAACATTTCCTTTTTTTCCCCCCCCTTTAATAATAACATACCTGCAATATTCATATATGGTTGAGAGTCATAGTTTTTCCAAGAAGATTGTGATTTGAACTGATTTCTTCAGGTCTTACCCAATTACAGAAAAGCTCGATATATTGGGAAATGGGATTTCCTTATATTATTCCAGTTCTCTCTCTGAAGACAGACATAACCATTTTCTTTGTCTAATGCCATATAACATGTTACAGCTTCTTTTAGAATTTTAGATTTTGGCCACACCAAAATAGGATTTCATATTAGCAGACTTGTATTTTTTGCTTTAGGCCAGTGTTTGCAGAGATGACTTTATGCTACAGCTATATGGCCATTTTCAGGAAAATCATGGTGGTGAGACCAACCACAGCTCACCAAAGGAGAAAAAGCAGGGGGGAAAATTATTTTCATATTTAACAATCAATAGTATCAGCTTAAAAAGACCACATGGGAAAGCAAATTCACCTTTTTAAGTCTAGAGGAATGATTAAGACTTTAACTGTATTTTTAGCTAGCCGAAAAACTTTAGAGAAGCAAACATAAATGAAAGATTAAAGTTGAACAGAGACCTATATTTTCATTGCCTTGAGTTTTTATTTCTTCTGTCCTTGCTGAAGGGGAATCCACACAACTCTCATTCAGAAAAGGAATGTGACTTTTTTTCCCTATTTTCTTCACGACATTTAGCGTTGGGTTTGCATTTGGCAGGGGGGAATTTGCAGTACATTGGGAAGTTTCTGATGTCAGCAGGTTTCTGGAGATTTCACCTCACATGGGTCATCTGGTTATTACCTGCACATAGCAAAATGGCTTTGAGCACGGCGCCTTGCTCAGCAGAGCTGGTGCACAAACCCAGCCCCGCAGGTAGAGGACAGGCAGATTTCTTACAATGAAGGAAAGGGCACCATGGATTTACCCAGTGTAACTTCACCTCTGTACAAACATTTGGCTGGCTAGTTAACCGGGATACACAGCTGCCTGCTTACCCATCTGTTGAACATCTCTGTGTTATCTATTTCCGTAACATCCCTCAACATCCCGCAAGCACACAATGCATCATGAAATTAAGAGGAAAGATGTTTTGTTTTCAGGCTGTTTTACAAGATGTAATAAATGGAAGTATTCTGAAAGACTCATGTTATATTGCTCTTTCATGGTAAACAGCATAACCACATACGAAAGTCCCGTAGGACTGGGAGCTCCCGTTTTAAAGACTGGCAACATGAGTACTGCTTAGGATGCACCCACCGAGAATAACGCCTTTTGCGTTAAACAAGCTCCATGCATCTGCTGGGAATATGTATAAAACCCCAACCAGCCCTCTCCATTCAGATTGTTTACTAAATGCATGAAGTGATTCCCATTTCTTAGGCAAATCTCTTAAGGACGACTGGAAGAAACTACAGAGAATCTGGGTCTACTGTCATTTATTGCTAGTGATTCATGGGGGCAACTTTTCACTAGGTTGTGCCTCAGTTTACCATGTTGATAGAGAGGAGCATTTACAGCAACTAGTTATGATGTGGGAGGATCTTGTTTACTGTGAAATCTATTAAAACATAACTAAGAGGAAGGAACAAAAAATCTGCTGAGAAGATGATTAGTCCTCTGTAAGTACGGTTCTGCACAAACTTCAGCATGAATAAGATCTGAATAGACATGTATGACCATTTTTACTGAGTGAATATGAATTTTACGCCAATGAGGAAAAGGAAAATGCTACAATCTGCATCCGTGCCAATGATCTAGTTCAATTTGTTCTTTGTTGGAGGCACCTCTTTGCAACCAGGCAGACACATTCTGTTCTGGTGCAGGATGTGACAATTACAGGACTAGTATTAATGCCGTAAATCAATACAAATCTACAGCTATTCAATTTAAAAAACAGTAAAAGACAGGAAGGCTTGAAGCAGGACATTTGGTTTTCTTTTGTGAAGATAGTTATGGAAAAGTAATTTGCTGTGCCACAGGTAGCTTCAGGCACTGATTTTCAATAATTTTGTCGACACTACATTTGGCATGAAACTTCTTATATTGCGAAGACATTGGGAAATGACAGTAACTCCTGAAGAACTAATAGCAAGCTGTGATAATACAGGAAAGGGCGGGGGAAGGAACAGAGATATTTAGAAAGACCCAGAAAGAACGGTATTTTCCCACGTACAGAAAAGTTAACACAGAACTTTGCTAATACATTTCACATATGTCGGAGCCAGAGTTGAAGACCGCTTAGCTTCTGTGACTGAAAACTGGAGTACAATAGAAAATGAAACAACACTGGCAACTAAAATTCACTAGAGATGCATGTTTCAGGTTTAAAACAAAAAAAGACAAGCAACAGCTTTGACAGTCTGAATGAAGTCAGAGGTAGGCTTGCATTTGGAGTGCAGAAAACCAGACCTATGAACTGACCATGTTCAAGAGTGCAAAGACCAAAATGTTCTGGAAGATTATCAAAGTTTGGATGTAGCTTTGCTTATGAGAACTCTATCCTTCGGAAGGAGCTTGCATTTTGGTTTAGAGTTGACCTGTAGTGGCTGTCTCGGTAAAGTCCATTCAGCATAAGGTTGAATAGCGACTAGGGACTCACCAGACTTTGGTAGGTCCTCCCCATTTCTAAAAATATACCAAGCTGAGATTACATAGTGTTGTATAATGCATCCAAAAAGCATTCCTCTTCCAGTTTTGGATTTGAGTGCTAGCCTTCAGAGGTCTGAGAGGTGAAGGAGCAGATCTCCCATATGAACACAGGCCCAGCTTCACTCCTATCACAATCATCTGGCAATTGGCAGGGGAGCAGGGGGGACAACAGGAGGGGCAGGCACAAAAAAAAAATCCTAATACAATATGCTTTCAGCAAAACATTTTCTCAGGAAGCAGAAAGAGACAAGGAAACCCAGCCATTACTCACAAGAAATATATTTACATTATACACAAAGAATTTCAACAAACTTGCTAGCTTCATTGTATGGTCAGCTTCTCCCGCTGACAAACATGAGCTCAAAATGCACTTTTCTTCACAGAATTATTTTTCCATGATTGCTTGGAGAAAAGGACAAAGCTTTTTGCTTTTTCCTTTCCTCCATTGCCCATCCAGAAGTGCATTTCACAGGGAAGACAGCATTTGCTGGCACAGCCAGCAGCCTTCCTGTTAAACAGATGTCATATCGCAAATCCACGTAAAATATCCGCCATTCCGTAGTTAAAAAAGGATACAGAAAGCCTACCTAGCTTCCTAGGCTGGTTTTGAAGCCTGACAAATATGTTAGTATCAGGTGTAACGTCGAGCACCTCTGATCCAGAGACAGGGAGGCCCATTGCCTGTCGCTGTACCTTGCACAGGAGATAACACTCCACCACAAAAATGATTATGCTTGGAGACGTGAGGTTCTTTTCAACAGAGTTAAAAGTTGACACGATGATTTTCTTCCAATATGCACTGCAAATGACTTGGGATTTAGAGAAGTTTCAGTGACAGAGGAAAAAGATCATGGTAGCCCTCTGCAGCCAGAGGCAGCTGTGGAAAAAGCTTCAGATAGGACAAAATCATATAAAAATTAAAAATAAAAAGATAATGTAGGATTTACTAGTAAATTAATTAACTAGTAAATTAACTCTAGCTGAGATGCATTGAAGAAATGCACGAGGAAACCGAGACCGGTAGCCTCTGGCCACATTGCCCAGCCCGACAGGCCGCTCCCCACAGACAGAGCGGATGACATGGCTGACCACAACCCTGTGGGCTTCTTCCACAAGAAGCGTCTAAACCCCACCTCACTCATACAATGCGTCTCTCCCTTGCTGCTTAAGAAAGCATTTGTTTCAACACGAGGAGGTGCACATAAAGAAGCAGCCATGGCACGCAGGATGCCCGTCTGAGGCACCCCACACCCTAGGGCAGTGCTCAGCCTGGCAAGTCTTTGTGTCCCTTGTTTTTCACAGTGTTATTTTGTGGTTTGTAATCTTTGCAGACAGGACTGACTCACCGCTTTGCCGTTCACAGGCCGTGGGCAGCAGCAGCGCAGCCGGGCTGGGGCTGCGGTCCCTCTGAGGCATGGCAGCATGGCGGCATGGCGGGCGGGGGGGCTACCGCACCGGCTGTGACCAGAGCTGGGTTCAAACGCCGGGCAGGGCAGCCCTGCCACTTAAAAAGTGAACTGAAAGGAAAAAAGGGGCAAAAAATAAGAAAAAAAAGGGAGAAAAGAGAAAAAGACCCTCTCGGCGGCGCAGGGATGGCAGGCTAGG